>NC_085858.1:28068001-28078001 GCF_034702125.1 Engraulis encrasicolus | reverse complement strand
ATTTCAATAAATGTTCATTTCACAGTCTGCACAGGGGTTGTGAAGGCTGCAGTGCCCTCCAATCCAATTTCCATCGGGTGTTCGACTGGCTATATGCATCCAGCCAGCCAGCCAGCCAGGCAGCCTCCCTCCCTCCCTCCCTCGCCAGACAGAGGATAGACACTATCTGTGTGACAGCCGAGATTATTTCATAGTGTTTACAAGGAAACTGCCTGCCTCTTTCACCTGCTCTGTATTCCATCCCTCCCTCCCACTTTTTCGCTCTCTCCTTTTCATTCCGAAGACTTTCATTATGAAGGCTCGCTTCAAACAAATGTGAATCTTGAGAAGAAAAAGAAAAGGTTTTGAAGGGTTAGACTATTTCTAAGCCACTCAGGCTTACCGAACAAAAGTGATAAACAACAACAACAAGAAGGGGAGGGAAAAAAAAAACTTGTGTTGAACTTTGATACAACATCTCAAGACATTATATTAACAGCAAAGAAAATGGGGAACAAAAAAAAATGTGAGAACGAAGTGCGTCTTGCTAAAAGACCATGCGGAATACTGATAGACAGTCCTACCTGTTTACAGAAGCGCAGGAAGCCAATGGAGTAACTTATTCCACCCAAACAGCACGTGCCATACATGCAGCTTGACCTACAAACATCAATACAAAAAATACAGAAAATACAGTAATACAAAATTAGACACACTTAGATAGAGTATGCAATTTTTAGTCTAGTTCCAGAAATTATGCTGCCCATTCACAAATGTTATCCTAATCACACATCATTTACCACTAGAAGTAGTTTCCAAGTATAATTGGCTACATTTACATGACATCTTCCATTCCGAATGAATAATTCAGAATTAAATAGTTCCGCCGAGTTTACTTTGATCTGTCATTTAATTCAATTGTGAAGTGTTTACATGATGTTTTCAAAGCGAAATTAGGCTTTATTCAGAATGAAAGTGAGTTAATTCTGAATTAAATGTCTCATGTAAACGTAGCCAATGATGACTTGGAAATCTCTCCCTTGGGGCGCAAAACTGCAAATGTGTTGTGTTTATTTAGCACTGTGTGTTGTATAATGCTATATCACAATGACAATGGGAGCTTCCCAGGTGGGTTTTCATAAATTCTTTGTATGACAGAATATAATGGAATACAATAGAAAGGAATAGAATATAATACATCAGAAGGCCTTTCGTTGCCACCAACAAGGTCTGTACAATGTAAGCCCAGAACAAATACAATGAGATTGAAGGCATCTCACTTTAATATATCCTGTGTGCAGTTCTATGGCCATTGTCAGCATTTCACCATGTCAATTTAATCCGATTTAAAAGCACAGATGATGGTGCTAAACATTTTATTGTGATCCGGTCTACAGACATACTTAACAAGTCTTTCCTGTCGTAAGGTGAACCCTATCTTACAGTGATAAGCCCGCAGGTTAAATATTACTACACAACCACAGGTGTCGACCTGCAATTATTACTACATTCATCTACTGTAAGCAGTGGTGTTGTGACACACACAGTTAAAAATATCCAGCGTCATGGGTGGGGCACTTCCGTGAGTATGAGCTGTATGCTGCGTGGGCGTGTGATGACGGGACACTCAGGGGTTGAGGTCCTGACAAGTTCAGTGCTGTCTACGGGTGAATGGCCACAGAAACAATCCAGGGTTCAGAAAGGGAAAATCCTGCCACAAATTTGATCCAACCAGCTCTTAAACAATTGACTGTGATAAGTATCCAACACAGGTGGACTAGATTACTAAGTGGAATCAACTGTGTTGATAGGAAACTGTGAGAGTGTTTTTACCTTCTGAACCATGTTTTGACATTTAGTTCTATGAATGATTGGAAATTATTATTATTATATGAAGAGTAGAAATGTACTTATTGACTGGGTTGTAGGTGAATGGCAAAGAGTCGAGATGTGCTTACTGAATCTGCTTCCCTCTGATCTCAGCCATGATGGCACTTTCTCCGCCCAGGTACTCGAAGGACAGGCTCAAGAAGTTGTAGATGACAAACGCTGAATGGGGGCGAAAAGAGGACGGAGAGAGAAAGTCACGTTATACTCATCTGATAATGCATGTCAACACTGATCTGAAACACATACTTTACACACACACACATGCACAGACAGAGACATGCATGCACACATACACACAGTCACACACATGCACAAATGCTCACTCGCACCCACGCACACACTTTACACACACACACACATGCACAGACAGAGACATGCATGCACACATACACATGCACAAAAGCTCACTCGCACCCACGCACACACACACGCACGCACAGCAACGCAAACAACAACAAAAAAACTACAGTAAACACTAGCAGGTGTCACTTGGCCGCCCCTCCCCTTCCCTCCCTTCCCCTCTCCTCTCTCTAGTAATGCCTATCAGGGTTCATTATGCTCGCCAGCTCCCGGGTGATCCATCTTAAGTCCTCCACTGCTATTTCGGGGCAAGGATTAAATGAAGCTCGGGGTGGGGAAGCATCCACGCACACTGCACAGCTAGAGCGATAAAGACTCATTTCTACAGGGCTCTGGCTCTCAAGCCTGTCTCCTCTTCCCTTTTCTCCTGATAGGATTCTCTCGCACCCTTGCTGCTCCCCAGAACTCACCGACCAGTAAACCAGTAAATCACGAGGGCACTCTTCCTTGCCTGTGTGCTTGCTTTAGAGAGAGAGAGAGAGAGACTGAGTTTACTTTTTTTCTTCGATCTTGTCTTTAACTTTTAGCCCTCTCCTGCGCGCTCGCTCTCTCTCTCTCTCTCTCTCCCTCTCGCTCTCTCCACTTTACAAAATCCCCCACTTAATCTGTTTAGTTTGTGATGCAGGCCGCTGCTCTCTGTTCTGCTCGGCTCTGTCCGTCTCTGTGTCTGACAAGGCAATAAGTGTGGCTGGAGGAGCAATTTAGATGACGTTAATAATTCAAAGCATAGGGATAAGGTGTTGGGGGGGAAAATGTGATTGGAAAAAGTACCCTCTTTGTTAAATTGAAAAGAGCTACCACCACTTTAAAAAGGCCAACTTGGAAAAGTGTATGCTAAACAAACTTTCCTTGATGTCTAATGTAATTCGTTCTTAGGCCTACTCTTGAAAATGTCAAGCGCTATTGACAGCAGACTGGTATCTTCAGAATGATGGATATCCATTTGAGCTTTACACTGTAGCATCACATATGAATCGGTATGAACACTTTATCTCACATGGTCTACATAAGGGTGTCATATAACCGTCACAAGAATGAGATTCAAGATTCAAGAGATTCAAGATTCAAGGAGTTTATTGTCATTGTCAATGAAGTCAACGAAATTGTGGGTGGAGCAACAACACTGCGTAGTTTGAAGTAGGCCTATAGAAGTAACCAAAAAGAAGCAGTCAAATAAAGTCTAAATTCATGAAGTATATCATGAAGTATAATAAATTAAAGTAAATAATAGTAATAATATGAGTACTAATAAATTAATCAAGTAAATCAAACAGTAAGTGAGATCCCCTCCCCACAATTCAAGGCTAATAACCCTAACACTAATAACTGTTGATATTTTTAATAACCCTAATGCTAATAACTGTTGATATTTTTAAGGTGCACAACACACACACACACACACACACACACACACACACACACACGCACACACACACATGTATGCACACATGTATGAATACCCAAATCAATAGGATGTTACAGTCAGGGCCATCCCTTAAAAGGAAAAATCACAGAACACCAGTCCAGAGACCTATGTGAGAGCACTAGAATTAAGCAGTCTAATGGCTTCAGGGTACAGGCTATTAGAAAGTCTTGTAGTTCGTGCCTAAAGTGAACCTGACGAAGCGCATTGCGAAACGCGTTGTTCACCTAAATAAAAAAACAGCAAAACTAAGTCCACCAGTGTGTGGTGATCCTTCTTCTCTACTATGGATTACTGATGACTGCATTTCACCTGCATCTGGAACCTGGCTGTGCATAGGAGTTCCAGATCTTTGAAGACTACATTATCATGACTGTTGTACCGTTCAGTTTTGGATTGCCAAGTTGATATTGTTTGTGCGCCATGACATTCCAAAATCCAAATGACAGTCATAAACATAAACAATAATATGTCATTAATGTTCCTGACATGAGCTCTGTCATTCTTATGATGGTTACAACATGACACCCTTTTGTAGAACACATCAAATTACATGACCTTATATTACATTGATGTTGCATTACACTTGGCTGACGCTTTTATCCAAAGCAACTTAGTTATTTTTTAAGTACAGGGTATGGTTACAGTGCCTGGAGCAGTGTGGGGTTAGGTAACTTGCTCAAGAGCACTTCTTCGGCTATGAAGTGAGGTAGGGATTGTAAGGGTAGAAATCAAACTTGCAACTAAGGATAGACCGATATATATATCGGGCCGATATTTGCACATTTTAAGTGTATCTGTATCGGCCGATACGCGTGTGGTTTTGGCCGATACGCAATATTTATTATTTTGTGTCATTCGGTTTTTTCTTTAAAGTACCAAGACACTTTGTTTATTACTTGATTGTTAGACATTACTTGATTGTTAGAGTGGGTGTTTAAATGTTACAAGTTCTACCTCAATTTGATAATGTTAAAGGAATGTTTATTTTTAACTTGAGACCTGGAATATTTGTCATTTTTTTTTTAACCCATATCGGCCCCAAATATCGGGTATCAGAAATCGGGTATCGGCCAAGGGTGATGAAAAAAAAAAAATCAGTATTGCATTGGCCATTAAAAAACCTGTATCGGTCGACCCCTACTTGCAACCCTCTGATCTACAGCCCATCTCCTTAACCCATCAGGGCATGGCTGTTAGTCGTTGATTTCTACGTACTGTACAGTGCAGCACACACTTGTGGAAGACGGCAACAAAAATCAGAGAGCTTCATTTGCAACTCTGTCTGAAATCTAGGCAGGCCACTTCCTCCCTGAGGCCTGACTGACAGAAAGAATGACAGATCCGGTTAGTTTTACATGTGTGACGTGACGTGATCCTTCATAGCTATTCATCTCCATAGCAGTGCATGACAACAACAAAAATGACCAAGTTGGTCTCTCTAATCCTCCCCTCTCTCCATTCCCCACTTCCACAGCACAGTCCCCACAGCCCCATATTACAGGGGGACTTTCCATTCTGTATTCAAGCTGTATGGACCGGCCAGGTGGGTAACTCTCCTCGTAAGTACCCACAAGTCTTTGTGTTAAAACACATAATAAGTAGGGCAAAGTGTAGCATGAGACCTGTGTTATGCATGATATGCAGACATGGGAGACGCAGAGGGGCCAGGGGGGATGAAAAGTGACACATAGGCCTGAGATGCAGAAGAGTCTCACTGGTGAGAACGCCCCTGGGGAGGGAGGAAGAAGGAAGGGAGGAATGGAGGCAAGTGGAGGAGGACAAACAGGTTTGGTCAGTTCCTATTGTCAGCGTGGCACCTCTTTGTTTTGGCCTGCCAGTTCCAAACCGCCCAACCTGCCTGCTATGTGTTTCCACCTCCTCTTTTCAGCACCTCTCTAGACTGTGCGAGGAGGGATTGTGGTCTAGACTGGGGCGTTCTGTGGTGACCAACTCTGCTTGTCTTGTCAGGACAGGGCTAGCTGTTTGGGGTGTACACATACATACACAGGTTCACCACAGGTTCAGACTACAGACTACAGACTACAGACTAGGGCTGGGCAAAATGACGATATATATTGTTATCGTGATATAAAAGTGTATATCGTGACCTTTCTCCTATATCGTTTACATCGTGATATTCAATTGTATACAACTGATAAAATTACTATCATTTAATTACATTTCATCTTCTCACAATACACACTATAAGTTCATGTAACTGTAAAAATAACAATAAAAAGATCCATTTAAGAGAAAGGTTGTTTTGCGACATGAAAAAATATAGAGCAAATAAAGAGAATAACTGAAAAAGTATGTAATTGTGCTATATCGTGATATATATCGTTATCGTGATATAAAGTAATCCATATTGTGATATAGTTTTTTTTCCACATCGCCCAGCCCTACTACAGACACACACTCATGTGGCCTGAACTACACTCCCATGTATGGAACACTGTTGCAAGAGAAGGGCATGTTCAAACCGCACTGCAGGATATAAAAGACACCCAGTTGTGGGTGTCTTAACCCATTTAAGACTCATGCTGTAAGCTTATACTCTGCATTGACCTAGGCGCCTGGAGCGACATAGACGCTGCATTCAGGCTCTTGAGATTTGAATGAACACATTCTAATGCAAGAGGAGGGTCTTCACTTTTAAATGCAACTCATTTATGCTTTTATGTGCTTCGGAGGCTGAGATATTTAGGTTTTTATAGGCTGAGGGCAGCTTTTTCCCAAAAAGGCTGTACGCATTTAGCGCATTTAGCAGGTGCCTTATGCTAAAATGTGGCAGTGCACAGTTGAGTTTTCAAAATGAGACCCCCCCCTCCCCACACACACACACTTCTTGGATATACAGGAAGTTCAAGTTCAAGTTCCACCTTTTCATGGAGGTCAGAGGTGAATATGGTGATTATATGCCTAAAGTCTGTCTAAGGCTGTATTGATGGGTTGGAGGGGCAAGATCGAGTGATGGTGGGTTACATCCTCACCCACATAGTTGATCCTGTTCTCAAAATGGTGTGTGTGTGAGTGTGAGTGTGAGTGTGAGTGTGAGTGTGTGTGTGTGTGTGTGTGTGTGTGTGTGTGTGTGTGTGTGTGTGTGTGTGTGTGTGTGTGTGTGTGTGTGTGTGTGTGAGAGTGAGTGAGTGAGTGAGTGAGTGAGTGAGTGAGTGAGTGAGTGAGTGAGTGAGAGAGAGAGAGAGAGTGAGTGAGTGAGTGAGTGTGGATGTGAGCGCACGTGTGCGTGTGTGTAATGGAGGTGTTGATTATGTGAGAGAGATGAAGAGGTTTGCGGGGTGTGTGTGTGTGTGACTGTAAGATTACATTATCACCCTTGTTGCAGTCTCAGATGTCCAAATTGTGTGTGTGTGCGCGTGTGTGTGTGTGTGGCCTTGTGTCATGTCCTCACCTTCGTAGCAGTCCCTGATGGAGTCGAAGTAGACGTAGTACTGGTCATTGCTGATGAAGAGGAGGCTGAGCCAGGAGTCGAAGGCGTAGATGGGCACGATGAAGAGGATGCGGATGATGTAGCGCTGCTCGTTAGGCATGGTGTACGAGCGCAGGTGAGAGTAGATCTGGAGGGATAATGGGGAGAAGTATGATCAACTGAAAAGAAAATTAAGGTCCGCAACACTGTTAAGCTTAAATGCTCCCAAATATGGTGCCATTAAATATTTGGGAGCATTTAACAGTGTTGCGGACCTTTATTTTCTTTTCAGTTATCTTACGTTTGGTCCAGCACCTGTGCCACTGATGTGCGCGCATTCTTTGACTTTCTGAGAAGTATGATCAAACCAGCTGCTCCTTAGACGTGGTACAGTATATGAGCACAGGAGAGAGCAGAACTACAGCAGGAAGGAGAGTAAGACACTGTTTACATGTCTATGGATATTTCTTTGAAAATGCATTTTGTTTTGGCCACTTGTTTACACAGAGTTTTAGAATGCGCATTTCAGTTTTTTTAACTTGCATTTTTTTCGGCACGCCTCAGTTGGCAGGTGCATTGGAGATGGCCCATAGGTCATTCAGCAAGACGCTTCGGTCCTAGACCTTCATCAGGTAAAATCATCAGTTTACCTGATGAAGGTCTAGGAACGAAACATTGGTCAGTGTGCAGGAGTTAAAAAAAAAATCTAGTTTTAAAAGTAGTTTTATCCGCATTTAAAATATCCGCATGCATGTAACCAGCACCATAGATTGGGTAGATGAACTATGATACCAGCGGTACTCGTTAGGCATGGTGTGCAAACGCAGGTTAGAATAGATCTGTAGGGCAAGAGAGTGGGATGGGACAAGAAATCACATCATGAAGATGATGTAGATGAAGGTGGTGTAGGTAGGAACACAGGTGAGAGTAGACCTAGAATAGGAGGAAAACAAGACCGGCTGTTATGTAGCGCTGCTCATTAGGCATGGTGTAGCACAGGTGACAGTAGTTCTAAGGGAAGAGAAATGACGTGTGTTATGTCCTATTTGCCTGTGCACTGCCAAGGTCTCATATTTCATGTCTCATGTCGCTGCCTGATGATGACAATAACACTTGTGTACGTAAGGCATGCTGGGATGTGGGGCCAGTGAAATAAATGGCTGACACGGCTAGAGTTGCACAGCTCTGTGTGCAGTGAAGTGATTACAGTTTTTAGAGTACATAACAATGTGATCAGCTGGATGTTAGACATGGTGTATGAAGAACACAGGTGAAAGTAGCTGTAGAGGGAGGATATAGGAGTAAGACCAAATCAGCTGTGGTGTAACGCTGCTCTTTAGGCATGGTGTACACACACAAGTGAAGAAGAGAGAGATGAAGAGCAAAATGTCAGGTCTGCTTCTCGTTAGGCATGGCAGTAGCGCATGTGAGAGTAGATCTGCAATAGTAGGCAAATAAGACTGTATCAGCTGCTTGTTAGACATGTACGTATGTTACAGCGGATCCGGTATTATCTGTTATCCTGCGTGATGGAGATGGTGTACGAGTGCAGGTGATATTAGATCTGTGGGCAGAGGAATAAGATCAGATCAGATCAACTGCTCGTTGTACTGCATGATGTACTAGCACAGGTGAGATTAGATCTGTAGGAAGGAGGAATAAGACCAGATGATATGGTCATTAGGAACGAAGAACGAGCGCAGGTGAGAGTACATGGGTAGGAGCAGAAGTGAAATAAGATTAGCTGCTCGCTAAGTATGAGATACCAACACAAGCGAAAGTAGATCTATGAAGAGAGGATAAAGCATAAGATTAGATGAGCTGTGATACAGATGTAGCGCGAGCACAGGTGAGAGTAGATCTTTGTAGGTGTTTGAGATGGAGGGTGAAGACATAAAATCAGCAGAGTGGATCTGGGAAGGGAAATACCTGACGAAATCAGATCAGATGTGATGGAGATGAAGCAGACATCATTAAGAGCTCAGAAACACAGACAGATGGGGTGATAGTGTGTCTGAGAGAGAGAGAGAGAGAGACAGAGAGAGAAAGAGAGATAAAGATGCCGACAGAGAAAGATACACTAGGAGAGAACGATAGAGATAGATCTCTTTCTCTCTGTGTGTGTGTGTGTGTGTGTGTGTGTGTGTGTGTGTGTGTGTGTGTGTGTGTGTGTGTGTGTGTGTGTGTGTGTGTGTGTGTGTGTGTGTGCGTGCGTGCGTGCGTGCGTGCGAGAGATTTACCCAACAAACCATCTGTGATGAATTATTAAGTCGTGTCTGAACAGTTTAAAGGCAATGCATCCAAAGGGGATTGAGTGATACCAGGGCTAGGAGTGAAAAGAACACACTCCTCTTCGGGAAGCTTCCTAAGGCAAGGTTTGCACTCAAACAAAAGAGTTCACTAAGGTCTGCGCTAAGAGAGGGGAAGGTGAAGAAAATGGGGGGGGGAACAAGATGAATTCTCATGAAAAGGTATTTGGAGGAAAGAAAACTGCTGATGCTAGCAGGGGTTAAGAGGCGCTTGGATTGGGGAGCTGAAACAGGAGGACAAATATGGGAACCGCAAGGCGAATTTAATGGCCTGGAACTAATAAAAGAGAAAAAGGCCTTTTGTGTTATTTCTTTATTAAGCCACTGCACTACCACAGCAGCGTTTTACCACAGAGGCAGCAATATTTAAGAAAGACACACTTTAACGAACTTGTTCTAAAAGAACCGAAAATTAAACTTGGTGATAAATCAAGGCGATGAAGCATCTAGTCTCTGTACAAATCAATGGCTGATTTAAGGAAAGGGAAAGGAAACATCAACATCACTCTTTTAACAAAATACCGTAACTCCTTGTGAGAAAAAATGCACACAACATGGTCTGAGTGCAAAAATGATTTGCCGTTGATATGCACAGGATAGTCAGAT
>NC_085858.1:28048001-28063001 GCF_034702125.1 Engraulis encrasicolus | reverse complement strand
CAAAAAGGAACTGTCATTCAGTGTAACGGATACCTTCTGCTGCCTGTAACTGTAAAAAAACATGATTCTTAAATTGTTTCAAGTGATTGGATGACAGCCGAGGCTTTCATGAATTCACTAGAAAAAAAATAGAATAAAAAGAGTCATGTTTCTTACAGTTACAATCAGCAGAAGGTATCCGTTACACTGAATGACAATTCCTTTTTGGACGTCTTTGACCCATCAGCATCCCAAAGGCAATTGAACTTTCATTCTGAAACAACTTTGCATTCGTCCCCAAAATTGGGTGCCAAACAATAGGGCACATTTAGGAAACATTCTTTTTGAAATGGCTTAACATTTGGGCTCAAACACAAACAAGAAACCTGTGCCCTTATTGTTGTGCCTGAGTGTGACAGTTACCCTCTGCCTTCTTGTGCTTGTACACCTATGCGCGCACATGTTTGTTTACAATCAAAGGAAAGGTCAAAAGAAAAGAAAAACAGAAAAGCATTTCCTCTCTCCAGTCCCTCGAAAGCGAAAGGCTAACAGAGGTACACCGCAAATTGTTTAGAAGCACAGTGTTGCGCATTCAAAAGTATCAGACCTCCCATTTCAACTGAACGAGGGAGGCAGAACAAGCAAGGTGTGTGTGTTTGTGTGTGTGTGTGTGTGTGTGTGTGTGTGTGTGTGTGTGTGTGTGTGTGTGTGTGTGGGTGGGGGGGTTGTGGGGCACCCGTCAACTCCCAAAAATCTACAAAAAACAGCTTCCACTGCTACCCTCTGCCAAAAAACTAAATTTCATTCTATGGTAGGTGGGGAAGTCGAGGTAAACAAGTCTGCTATTGGACACAGGAGGAACAGGAGAGCAGTCATGCTGCACTAAAAAGGGTAGAGCTGCTACAAATAAAACCATAAAACCAGACATGCTCGGGTTGGCCTGATAACTACCTTTTGAACAGCACACACAGTGAACCAACAATCCCCATTTGCATTCAAGGGAGAGAACATAAAAGATAATTGCAGAGATAACGGCAATACCCAACATATCACAAAACTGAATACATTTCAGCGATGAATTGTAAATATTTTTGTAGTCTAGGCTATATTAGAGAGACAAGTGATACTGACAAGTGTGATACTGGCACTGCTTGCTCAGAACCAACTCCATTCTGTATTTCTAATCAATAAAGGCATAGTGTACATGCCAATGTTATCAGCTCTCTCTCTCTCTCTCTCTCTCTCTCTCTCTCTCTCTCTCTCTCTCTCTCTCTCTCTCTCTCTCTCTCTCTCTCTCTCTCTCTCTCTCTCTCTCTCTCTCTCTCTCTCTCTCTCTCTCTCTCTCTCTCTCTCTCTCTCTCTCTCTCTCTCTCTCTCTGCCAAGGACGCGGCACCATCCCATCATTGTTATAATAATGGGCTGGTAATATAACAAAGCAAAATGATTTATTCAGTGCCGATGTTATCCCATTCTAATGAGACCAGTGACCACCTGCAGAAATGCTTTGTTTGGGTTGTGATTAATCCTGAACCATGATGTTACTATGCAACATATTTTGGCAAAATTTAGCTTGTAGACTTGATAAATTAAGCATATTTATCAGAGGAAAATCAACAGCCATCATTGCTCTCTCTCTCTCACACACACACACACACACACAGCCCTGATTTCTCCCCGCCCATTTGCCTTTATTTGCCTGAGTGGTGGAAGACATGACCGCATCTCATCTCGCCACACTCCACCCCACCAACACAACACTGATTTGTTTCCCAATATACAAAAATGCTCTTGGTGTTCTCTTGCCAGCCCAAAGCCAGCTCCTCATGTTTATGATGCAAATGAATTTCCCTCAGTGACACGTGCGAGCCAAAAACACAACGCCATGATTTTACAGCCAGCCAGGGGTTATCAAATTGCGATAGAGTGATAAGTCAAGGCCAGAAGGAAGGAGACTACATAGGCAAAGAATGGACATGGAGCATACAAGTTGGAAGAGGTAAATGGACTGGGTCAGGGGAGCAGATCCAGTTTTTGTTGCCTCTCCTAACACGAGTTTGCCACCATCACAACTAGTCTATAGGCCCCCATATCGCCATCCTATGGCCTACAGGCCCATCATTCAAAAAGTACAGCACAGACAAACATTTATTGTGCCCTCTTTTTTCTTGTTTATTGGCTGACTTCACTGTTATATTAGTGAGTAGCCTACATATAGAGCGGCCTATGTTTATTGGAATGGCAATTCAGGATTTTCAGAAATTTGGGGGTGGGTAGGGATAGCCTATGCAGCCTCCTTTCTGAGTTCCTAGTAGCCACGCAAAAAGACGCATCAACATCACAGGCCTACCTGATGACACGTGATGAGCAGTGCTGACCACACGAAAATGCCGGACAGTGCCTGGGCAGCAGTGGTGTTCAGGAAGATCTGATGGGACTCGTTCCCAGATCTGACCATTGCCATCATGTCGGGCGCCTCTGTCATATTTGCCACCATCGCTGGGAACCGCGAGAGTGTCTCAGTGTCGTTGACTGGCTCCAGCAAGTCCTGCGTTGCGTTTCCTTCAGAAGACAGGTTCATCTAAAACAGGAAATGTAGCCTGTTTAGTTGTAGTCAGGCGTTTAAAATTGGGCAACTACTAAGCTATAGGCCGCATCAGCCACATAGATAGCCTAAGTAAAAAGAAAGACCCTGGCCACAAACGAATAAAGTTGCGCACACTTCACAAGCCAATTACAATTTTATTCCCAGATATTATTCAACGCTGACACAGTACAGTTCACACTGAGCAGTATAGTCAGTCACCATAGGCTATTTTTTTTTATATCAGGAAGCAGTGGGACATCCTGGCCAATTACTGTACAGCCCATCTAATGGCAACATTATTTATTACATTGTTTTCCAACATCGATATGTGGAATGCTACATTGTTTCTCGACACTTACCTTGAGGTCTGACAACAACCTCGTTGATCGCGTTTAGGCAGTCCACTGTGAACGAATGTTCTCGCGCGTAATTAGCTACTTTGTTACGAAAATTTCCAAAGTTTGTCAGTAAGCGCAATGTAAGAAATCAAGTCATTTCCAGAGTATTTCACAGCGACATACCTGCACGAATTTAAACAAACACCAACGCTTCTGTCTGTGTTCGGAAATAAGCTAAGTTGCCAATTTCCATAGGTGTAATGGCTTCCCCGTTCAACTGATGCGACTGTCAACACTTCCTCGTTCTGCCTGTCAGGTAGCCTAGGCTGCTCAGAGGAGGTCGAAGTCCACAATTCACTCCGTTGCAGACACACGCCCTTTACCACAAGTGACTTTGGTAAGTTCATTCAACATAAAATACCGGCAATAGATAATATATTCTATAAATGTGATAACATCTTAAACTTTGAGTAGGAAGGCTACATCTTAACATTGAGCAGGTGCACAACAGATGACGGACTCCCCTGTCATGTGACTTGTGCTTGCCTTTGTCTGGTGACGTCATTGGTGTGAACACACCAGTGGCACACCTGCCAACATCTTGGCAAACATCTAGGCATCAATGCTGTATCACAAAGAATATAGAGTGCTTAATATACACTTCATTTCAGTATGTCGATGTGCACAAAAATGTATAAAAAAAACAAATCAGCAGAAAAATATTTTTAAATTCATTTTTTTTGTCATTTTATTACAAAACTTTCAAATTAAGATGCACAAAGTCCCCTTTAGCCCAGTGTAGGCGATGAGAAGTCGGCTCCCCCATGTTGGTATTTTTTTCCTCATTTGTTTCCACTGAAATTGTCTCTGAGATAGCCCATATCCAAGTGCAAGTAAATTCTATTCATCACCACACTTGGCAAGTTTTGATCAGTTCCTTCATGGTGTTAATGGAATCAATAGAGTTGTCTTTGAGAGCCAGCCCAAGGAGGACAGGCCGATTTCCAGACTCTTGCGAGATGGAGGTTGCCAGGTGTTTGGCACATACGTGGGTCAAAGCCTGCCAGAGGAAACAACACAAACAAAGCTATATTAGGTCAAGTTACTTGGCATATCTGACATCTGACAACTGATGCGCTATTTGAAAGAAAGAAGAAAAGAAACAAAGAAAGATCCAAATAATGCCATCTATATGGGCAGAGTACTTAATGGAGTAGCCCCTGCATAATTAAAATTATAACACAAATCATTTGGAATAATTACTCATACATTGACCAAATGTATATGTATGACACAGGCCAATGCAATGGAAAGTCGGTGTTACTGGTGAGGGTTGCAATATTCTTTTTTATACTTAGTGTGCAGATAATTCCGTTATGGTTATGGATTGAAGCTGTAATCCATTTACAGATTTATAGATTTATTTAGAGTAGGGGATGCTCAGTCCAAGTAGGCTACCACTGTCAGCTATCCAATGTGTTCAACAATAACGACACAATAGGTCATAACCTATCAGGCATGTCATGAATTTTGACTTGGATAGATAAAGGGCAGTCATGGGTAAGCGGTTAGGGTGTCATACTTGTAGTCCAAAGGTTGCTCGTTCGACTCCCGACCCGCCATGTTGGTGGGGGGATTAACAGATTGGTGGGGAGAGTAATTAACTAGTGCTCTCCACCCATCCTCCTCCATGACTGAGGTACCCTGAGCATGGTACCGTCCCGCCGCACTGCTCCCTTGGGGCGCCATTGGGGGCTGCACCCTTGCACGGGTGGAGCATAAATGCAATTTCATTGTGTGCAGTGTGCACTGAACACTTGTGTGCTGTGGAGTGCTGTGTCACAATGAGGAATGGGAGATTCCCAGTTGGGCTTTCACTTTAAACTCAACTGATACACACCTCATCTTTCCCCAGCAGAACTTTAGTGGTGTACATGGGCGTGGAGATGTCCCCTGTCCTTGTGTCGGGCGTGATGGATACCAGCGTTCCAATCTTCCCATACTGTGTGAGAACTACGAAGATGTAGTTGCTGAATTCACTGCAGACGGCCTGTGTTGATATACCGTTGATGCTCTTTTCTGCCTGTTTGGTCTTGATCAACTCCGGGGGGTGCATGTTGAGATTGAGTTACCTGAAACGAGAGGTGCGCGTTATTGTGTGCGCAATATAGGACGCACCAACACAGTTTTGAATATTAGAGCTAAAGCTCTAGGCTACACCGATTCAATTAAATCTCAAAATTCACGCCAAAACGACAGACCACACTTCATTCAAGCAGCTTGTATTGGATAGAAAGCTACATGTTGTGCTAAGTTCAGCTGCATGACAGAGCACAAACACGAATGTATTCTGTGGGCAGCAAGACTCGCGACTTATCGAAAAAGAGAGCGCTCAACCCAGTATGAAAAAATGAAACTTACCTTTTGTTATTGTAACGTTGTAAAGCAGGATAATAAAGGACGGAGAGACCAGTCCACTTCTCGTCAACTTCGGGATGTACAACTTCCTCTTCCTCGCACATGCGCAGTATCTTAAAGGGGCCGTGCGTCTTTTCCCGTTTATCATTCAGCATGCGATTCATATTTTAGCCTCATCATCAATGTTAGGGAATATCTCATTACCAAAGTATAGTATTCAGATTACAACTTTTGAGTTTCCCTTAGTTACTGTGTCAATTGGTGTCAGAATACAGTTATCATGCCAAAATAAATGGATTGCAAGGTAACGGTTCCTGTTTAACATGTTCTTATAGTGCTTTATAGGCCGTCTGTCAACAGTTGTGTGTGTGTGTGTGTGTGTGTGTGTGTGTGTGTGTGTGTGTGTGTGTGTGTGTGTGTGTGTGTGTGTGTGTGTGTGTGTACAGTGTGTGTGTGTGTGTGTGTGTGTGTGTGTGTGTGTGTGTGTGTGTGTGTGTGTGTGTGTGTGTGTGTGTGTGTGTGTGTGTTAAAGTCAGTGTTATAGTGCTTGGTAAGGTGCAATTGAAGATGATTATCAGACGCTCAAACAGATATACAATAATAGGCCTAGCTTCTATTTAAATGTCATGTTAATGTCAATGGCGTCTGTAATTTGTACAACCCAGAGGCAACAGTGCATGAGCAAAAGCCAATTGGCCTTCGGAATTTCACATAGGGCGAGCTAAAACAATTCAATGCAAAGGATGTGTGTAATATGCATTGAAAATATAGGCCCTATCAAGCTATCAAAAAGTATCCAATGTATTCAGATGACGTTACTCTAAGGAAAAAAAAAACATGCATTCTTCCGTAGCAGCTTTTAGGCTATAACGAAGAGGTGAAATAGGCCCTATGCTATTTCGCAATCCACCCCCTGGAGAGAAGAACAATGCCTTTGGTCGGCAGGGGACTGTATCCCGCACACATATTTGTGAGTATTAAGCAAACTAATATGTGCCAAAGGCTTTTTTATATTGGACCTGGTTTGTACTTTCAGGCGAGTTAGACAGAGATTGTAATAAAATGTGATGATTCCCCAAAGGACTTTCAGCTACATCGTACGGGGACCTTAACGTTCTCTGAATAACCCAAATAGTTCTCTGAAGAACCCAAACGTTTTGGGAAGAACCCCCAGATTCCTCAGAGAACCTGTAATGTCCCTGGGTTCTCTTAGGAACTTTCAAGAAAACCTCCTCTGAGTTCCTCTGAGAACTTTTAAGGGTTCCTCCACTGTGGCAAACTGAAGGATCTTCTGGGACCTTGTACATTCTACTGCACAAACACACCAGAAGAGACAAAAGCTTAAGAGTCGCTGGACCGTTTTTAGAGCAAGAACGACATTAGCGACAAAAGCGAGAGAGTATGACCTCTGAAAGCAGAATGCAAGTATTCCGACATTCCACCTGGCTGCTGTGTCTGTCACTGAACCATAGCTCATTACCATAATATTCACTCAAGTTCAACAAACTGTCGCTCCTCGTGTCGCTCAAATCGGCTCTCGTTGCTCAAATCGCTTTTGTCTCTTTTGTCACCAGCTCCTCTGTGCAAAGTCAACTTGTCAGTTATCGTTGATGCTCTTGTCACGTTGGATGTCTTTCCATCATCACGATGGATAGAACTGTTGAATTAGTTCTGTAGTCTGGTTACCATGAACTGTTTCAAGGTTCCCGAGGCAGGTAGGCTATGTGTCATTCATTTCCAATAAAAGCACAAACTGAGGTTGACACGTTTGTCAAAAACATCAGGTTTACACTTTACCTTCAGCCACATCTTGTTCAGCTGTACAGGCAACTAAATGTATGATGGCAATACAAGTCTTTAGGAGTTATCAAAGCTCAAGAAAGCAGGTTGGTATTTGATGCCAGCATATTCTCTAAGTGTTGAATTAACACTGCATTTTTACTGTAATGAAAAAGATTACGTGCATTTTTCACAATGCCTATTTTTTGCCATCCGAGGCTGAAAAGAGCCCATGACACTGCCATTTACCTGGTCCCCGAAAAATGTGCTGAGTTTCAATCTCTCTCTCTCTCTCTCTCTCTCTCTCTCTCTCTCTCTCTCTCTCTCTCTCTCTCTCTCTCTCTTCTCTCTCTCTCCCTCCCTTTTTCTCTCTCCACCTCTCTCTCTCATACACACACAAACTCTCACACACTCACTTTCCCAACCTGAGTAAGACGATCCCATTCACCTGTCAGTCCAGATGGGCTACAGAATTGACAGCTGTGGCAGTATAGAACTAGAGAGAGGGGGTGGGGCCGAGCTAGAGGTCCCAAGGTGAAATGAAAGGGGGATCATGAACGGCTGATGGAAATGCAGACATGGCAACAATATTCAGGTGTGTGTGTGTGTGTGTGTGTGTGTGTGTGTGTGTGTGTGTGTGTGTGTACTGCACTAATCTACCTTCGTGAGGCCACTGCTATTAGAGCACACCAACAGGGTGGGGCCCTCGCTCCATGAGGGGCCCAAATCCTGGACCCCACATGTTTTGACCCCTTTTGCTGGGGTCGCTTTGTTGTTACTGGTAAAAGTAAAAGTGTAAAAACATTTCCTCACTGACAGATTAAGTGTTTTGGGCACAGTTCAGCATTGTTAGGGTGTGAACGGAAGTCAATGGGAGTGCCCCACAAAGATATATTGAGGTGGGGCTGTGTGTGTGTGTGTGTGTGTGTGTGTGTGTGTGTGTGTGTGTGTGTGTGTGTGTGTGTGTGTGTGTGTGTGTGTGTGTGTGTGTGTGTGTGTGTGTGTGTGTGTGTGTGTGTGTGTGTGTATGTTGGCAGGAGTCTATGTAGGCTACTATGCAGATACTTTATAAATATACATCATGCAGTACATACAGGTTTCAAAGACAAGATGGTTGTTTGAAACAAAACGATGACAAAGACAACATGGTGAGATTGTGAGACGTATCCTCACAGCAAGCTCAACAGTACACTGTTGATAATAAGATTAAAGAATGATCTTATGTAACTAAACAAATAATACAACATAGCAGTGTGCTGCAAGCCTACTTTAGGAATCTGTTAAGAGGCTGTGTGTCATTCATGTAAAAGATCCTCAATAATCTGCTCATGTTTTCCGTGACCTATTCTGAATACACAATTGTTTACATAATCGCTCAGTAGTCCCAGAAATGCTCAATACATGAGTAGAACCTTGTCTATTATATTTCTGTCCAAGCATTTGTAAATATGCAGATAAATGACTCCTAATGTCTTTCATTTAAGGTGTAGCATATAGCTTTTATTGTAGGCTATTAATGATCACAAGAGAATAATTGAAACAATGGCTCCCAGATATGAAGTGAATAATGCTCATTGAAGCATTTGAGTTGGTTGTTTAATAGCTAAGGTAGGCCTATTACAGCTTCAAACTTGAAATGAAGTACTACCCAGGAGATATTGATAAAACATTTTTAATTAAAGGACATTACACTGGCGCTCCAAGGTCTTGAAAAACAAACAGTGTAGACAGAGTACAGATTTGGAAAGCTCTCACGGTGACATACTAATTTCTCTATATGATTGTGAATGGCAAGAAATACTGAATACATTGCATTAGAGAGCATACGGTGGCAATTTCGGAATGAATTTTCAAGTGTGTGTGTGGGTGGGTGTGTGTGTGTGTGTGTGTTGCTGAGAGGCATGCGGTTCTGGGCTGAAAGGCTCGTTTCATCTGCTTTAAGATGCCTCAATTAAGGCCTTATTCAATTTTAAAGAGCTTTTATGGCCACCCCCGCCGCCATGGAAAGGTCAATGCTGTCACCGGGAGATTAAAAGTTCACTGGCGTTGCGCTTTTAATGGTCTCCATCCAAATGTGCCCACCGCTACCAGCATCGTCGCGGCCACAGCGTCCACGGGGGTTGTTCTTCAACAAATTCACTGTCTGAGCTAATTTAATTGTCAAAATGATATGGTTGAGCAAGACATTACAATACCAATTGACGGCTGCAGGTTGGGAAGGTTCACAGGTTTATTAGTAAACCCTGCCAAAGCAAGTACAGCATGGAAATGCAACCGCTTACAGTGATACTGAAATAAGCTCATGTTTCACCTCCTCTTGAGCTAAATGATTGAGTTTTACCCTTTCTCATGTACTTCTGCTTTCTCTGAGCATGGCAGTGCAAGTTTTACCACCAAGCTAGCAGTTAACATTGAATCCTATGAGACCAGCTGGCGGCTAGCTGGTCTCATAGGATTCCATGTTAATTGCAAGCTTGGAGGTAAAATTTGCACTGCCATTCTCAGAGAACGGTAGAAAGTACAGGAGAAAGGTATACTCAATCATTTAACTCAGGAGAGGTGTAAAATAAGTGTATTTCCAAAAATGGCACAGTATCCCTTTAAAGGACTACATTGCATTGCTGTCACTCGGTGACTCAAGTGCATCTGTATTTTAAACCTCATCATTTACAATACCAGTCATTAGCCTGAAGTCATTTTCTATGGCCTCTATTCACAAGGTCAAACCACTATTGAATATAGTTGGAGCACCTCAGCCAAAAATACCCTGTCCGCATTCTCACTGCTGGTTGATGTTCAGAATGCCAACAGCTCTGGTATTTTATGGTTGCAACTCGTGTCTGTGCGACTCTACTGTAAGCAGCTTCTCTAGGCTTGTGTTGTAGGCTTGTGCTTTAAGCCACAAGCTTCTCCTTTCAACAGCCCTCTGCCCCCTCCACAAGTCAGCCTTTATCCACCTGTCACAGTCAAGTGTACTACATGATCTTGCTGTATCTCAAGGAATTACTCAAGGCAGTATGGCCTAGCTATCACCCTT
Organism: Engraulis encrasicolus; assembly: GCF_034702125.1. Lineage (NCBI taxonomy): Eukaryota > Metazoa > Chordata > Actinopteri > Clupeiformes > Engraulidae > Engraulis > Engraulis encrasicolus. Next base: position 28,052,865 of record NC_085858.1, on the reverse strand, counting down.
TTAAAGTCTGTGGTACACACAGGGGTCCTTTACCCTTAGACCTATTGCTGTTTTGTCTTTTTTTTCTTTTAGATCAAATTGTTTAAAGCTTTTTTGTTAAAATGTTCATCCAGTGTGTGCGTGTGCGGAGGTGCATTTGTGTGTGTGTGTGTGTGTGTGTGTGTGTGTGTGTGTGTGTGTGTGTGTGTGTGTGTGTGTGTGTGTGTGTGTGTGTGTGTGTGTGTTACAAATAGTAAAACAGGGCATGTCTGATTTATGGTGGAGCAACTCCTACAGTAGTTTGTTTCCTCTGGTAGTTAGTTTCCTCCAAAAATGCCTGACATTTGGAGAGGTCTCCATTGGCGAGGTTTCACTGTTTTGCCAAATCTGTTTTCTTTTTGTCTAGCAATGCTTTCAAATACTATGACAGCACAAGTTTTCTTAGGTTTCTTTTAAAAAGTTTGTCTGCAGCGAGGACAACTTTTTCTTCTTAATCAAAGGGGAGTACAACACACATTCAGTGGGATGTTTCGTTTCAGTGTGAAATTAACTGATTATTATTCTTATTGTGGATGACATATCTGCCTTGTTGAATTGGAAATTTAGCAGCTTTATACTAAGAATAAAAAGAATCTAGTATTCCAGAGGCTGTATTGATATAATTTATAATACAAAGCAGTGCATTAATAAGCAAAGCAAATCATACCCTCAGCTCATTCAAACATTCACATAATTGGAATTTAAAATGCTTCTATTTACCCTATAAACAGTTTAGTGGCTAATTGTTCCTACATGGTCTGTTATAGCCGCAGTCTTGTGTGTGTGGCCGAACAACAAGCAAACAAAAACACATACACTAATTAACAGATTGAAATGATAAGGTCTTTAAAATGTTCATTTCAAGAAATTCCCTCTTTGCCTAATGAATGCCTCGCTTGCACTTGTGTTATGTTCTTGATATCCCTATGTTATCAAGGACAGAAAAATGTGAGCAAAAAAAAAAAAACCTTTCCTCCAGTGACAGCCAATTATTTTATTTACACCCATCAGAAGAAAGCAAGAAAACTCTCTACATGTAAATGAAATATTGCTTTGTTATTGAAACCAACAAGTCATTACAGGTGAATAACTGGAAAAAAAAGATTTTAATTCAAATAAATTGGGGGTAATAATGATGCATTGCTTTTATAAATACCTGTCAAAACAACTGGGGTCCCTGTGTAATGAAATAAGGTGCACTTACTTTAATCCCATTACTAGCACTTACTGAATTGTTTTTAAATATAATGCATAACAAACGTGTCGTCTCATTGCCAATCAAGTGAATGAGACAGCCATTTCTAATGCCTTCATGACCAGTTCGACTCTGGCATAAGGAAACTTTAAAGGGACACTGTGTGAGATTTTTACCGGTAGTTGTTTATTTCCAGAATTCATGCTGCCCATTCACTAATGTTACCTTTTTCACGAATACTTACCACCACCGTCAAATTCAAAGTATTCATTATGACTAGAAAAATTGCATAATTTCATACATGGAAAGGGGGATCTTCTCCATGGTTCGCCATGTTGAATTTACAAAAATAGCCATTTTTTGCTGCAAAAATGACTCTACTTGGACCATACTAGAAAATATTTGTTTATTACTCAGTAAACTTTCATGTAAAGATCAAATGTGGCAATAGGCAACCCAGTTTCAATGAGCAGCATAGTTGCAGTACCTTTTTTGACCATTTCCTGCGCAGTGTCCCTTTAAGTATATTTTTAGGGCTTTTTTGCCTTTATTCTGACAGGACAGTGAAGGAGACACAGGAAATGAGAGACGGGGAAGGATCGGCAAATGACCGGGGCAGGAATCAAACCCAAGTTGCCAGTGTAGTAACCCAGTGCCCTACCGTTAGGCCACGGCAGAGCCAAGAAAAAAACACTTTTGTCTCGTTCTATTCTGGCAGACGCATTGTGATTGCCATAAGTGTTAAAGTGCGTAGTGTCCCTTTCTTTGCAGGTGATTTTGACACAGCCTGATACAAGTTGATGTGCGATAACCATAAATAGGTATTAAAGTGGTAGCATCCCTATCTTCGTAGGTGCTTTTGACTCAAGCAAGTCTGTATGCAGACCTTGCTGCTGAACCTTACTTGTTCTCTGGTGCAATATTTATTGAAAACACCAGCCCTTCATCCTCCTCCTTGTCCTGCTCCTCCATGTTAGAGCAAAAGGTGGTCCTCGAGTCTCTCCAGGCGTCTCCATCTATAGTCACTGCACTTGATTACCACCCAAATAGTGATCCTCCCCTGGCTTTCTCACACATCGTCGCTGTCAGGCAGAAACCTCCTATCTCCACTTCCCATTGTTTTTTATGTATTCATTTATAAATCACTATTTTGTAAATGAATAATCATTGCAACATTAAAGTTGGCTACACAATTATCATACACCAGGGCCGTATTACCGACCGGGCGAGTGGGGCTGGCGCCCCGGGGCCCATGGATCCAGGGGGCCCAGGGGGGGCCCAACAACAATCCAGATACTGATGTCGACGCTGATTGCGATAGAGCCCTCTATTCTAGGATCTTCTTTAGTTGTACTTCTTTAGTCTATAAGGGTTAACTGAAATGGGCTGGGGGGAGTGACAGCAGTCAGAGGGCCCTCGGCCACAGGACAAAGGAACCAGAGGGCCCCTGGGCCATGTCGTACAGCAACCAGAGGGCCCCTGGGCCACGGAGGACGGCAATCAGAGGGCCCCTGGGCCATGGGGGATGGCAAAGGGCCCCTGAACCACGGGATATGGCAACCAGAGGGCCCCTGGGCCACGGGGGACGGCTATCAAAGGGCCCCTGAGCCATGGGATATGGCAACCATAGGGCCCCTGGGCCACAGGAAACGGCAATCAAAGGGCCCCTGGGCTATGCGGTACGGCGACTAGAGCGCCTAGGGGGACAGCAATCAAAGGGCCCCTGGGCTACAGGATATGGCAACCAGATGGTCCCTGGGCCATGCAGTACGAAAACCAGAGGGCCCCTGGGCCACAGAATATGGCAACCAGAGGGCCCCTGAGCCATGATGTATGGCAACCAGAGGGCCCCTGGGGCATGGGGGACGACAACCAGAGGATCCCTGGGCCATGAGGAACGGCAGCCATTGTAAGAGAAAAACCAATATGGATTTTCCAGTGGACTCAGTCCTGCTAAAAATCACAAAAAGTCGAAATTGGCTCTCTGAAAAGTCGCTTAAAGTCACCAGATGACATCATGACATTACGTATGATGTCACAGCACCATGCACGCAATGCCAATCTCTAGAAAACGTGTGGGGACGGTTATGTCTGTAGTAGAAGAAGACAGTGCTAGCGGATTTTTACAGATCAGATTACAGATACAGATTTTTACTGCTAATCTGCAGCACTGATTCACCGTTAGAAATGCTTCTGACAGCGGCGCAAAGCTACAGTTATGTTGAGAACAATGATTTTTGTCACTTTAAAGACGAGCAGCCAGATTCACCAAAAGGTTGCGAAAGTTGCTAAATGTTTTTTTGTCGCTAGGGACGCCCACAAGTGCGGACGTTTTTCCTTTCCAAAACCCCGCCACTCCGAACGGGGTTAGGGTTAGGGTAAGGGGGTAGGGAAATGCACCCCCGGTTTCGGGTTTCGGGTTTCGGTTTCGTAATGGAGAGGTGTAACCCCCACAAGTCACTAAATCTAACGGCAAAGTTTCTCAATTGACAACACCTGCTTCGTGACCACAACGTATCCTGGGCCTAACGCTGGCCCCAGTAGAGAGCTAGTAGAACTTGTATCTATTTTCTGTGGGAAGTGATTTCGATGGTGATTCACTTGTCATGATACCTATTAGTTGTCTTCGGGGAGAGTAATAGACAAGTAGACATTCACCTTCGGAACACCAGGTTTTGTACCACTTCACTTTGTAGATTACGCTTCCATATGTCCCACAGTTAAGTGAAAATTGAATCTAATATTCTTAAATCCATTTATCGAAACTTCTATCATATTATTTTATTAATATCTCACATATCAGATTTAGCCACCAACAATTTGTTTAAAAGCTCATAGACATTTACATAATATTATAACTGTATTGGAATAAATTATATTGTACTTAAAGACTTATGTCATTGAAAGAGCAACTGTATTTTTTCAGTGAACAAATTTGGATTTCCAATGTCGATTTTCCAGTGGACTCAGTATTGTTAAGAAAATCACAGAAAGTTGTTATTGACTCTCTCAAAAGTCGCTAGAAGTTGCCAGATAAAGTCATGACATTATGTATAATGTCACAGCGTTATAATGGGTGCACGGCTACGACTATCCTACAAGAAGGCAGTTGGATTCATGTCGCTATTGCGACATGCTGCTATGCCGACAATTGATGTCTATTGTCGGCATCAGTGAAGAAGTGTCGGAATAGCGACATGTCGGCATAGCGGGATATCGGAATAGGTATTGCTAACCAAGGCAGTGCTAGCAGCTTTTTACAGATCAGAGCTAATCTGCTGCCCTATTTCTCCATTAGAATGGCTTCTGACAGTGGCGCAGGGCTACAGTTGTGTTGAAAAATAATGCTTTTGTCACTTAAAAGACAAGCAGCCAGATTCGCCATAACATCGCCAAAGTCAATAGATGGTTTCTTTTATCGCTAGAGATGCGCACAAGTTACTAGACCAGGGGTGTCAAACTCATTTTGGTCCTGGGGCCGCATACAACCCATGTGGACCTCAAGCGGGCCGCATTAGTAACATCATCGCAAAAAAAAAAAAACGTAAAGCAGAGGATTAGTGTTCAGTACTATCACATTTTAAGTGTGTTCAATATGTAGAAAGCAATGCAATACTGATAATCCTATGCAAAATTTCCTTGACTTCATTC
>NC_085858.1:28028001-28035501 GCF_034702125.1 Engraulis encrasicolus | reverse complement strand
TCTGCCGAGATGCGGAGTCGCTGCGTGGCAGGTGGTAAGACCAGTTGGCCATGGATAATATCGTCTGACTGTCTGGTGTACTACTGACTGCTATATGCCATAATGACTGCTGCATTTTACTGCAGTGGGGAAGAAATGAGGCATACAGAGAAGAATAGATTTCTAAATGGAAAAGAGTTGGCAGTCGGAACACTGGCTGGAACTTCCATTCCTTCACAGAATGCACTGATGGCTATTTGCGAAAGCATTTCAAATGTATATATATATATTCACTAGGGGTGGTACGGTTCACAAAATTCACGGTTCGGTTCATATCACGGTGTCAAGGTCACGGTTTTCGGTTCTCTACGGTTCTTTTTTAGTTCATGATAAATGGTGCACTGGGAATATTAAACAATATTTATATAACTGCAGTTATAAAGGGATGATGCGCAAGTTGAATTTGACCTTTTGCATGTGTCTGAGACTTAAACTGTCGTCAGCTGTCGTCCAAATGCCCTCTTTCTATTGGCTAATAGAATTGGACTTATCACTAAATCTCCTACATATGGTTTGTATAGGCTTATAATGTGAAAATGGTGTGATTTTAATTGTGTCATCTTCTGATTGGTCCCATACACTAATGTTTTAATCAGAGAGACTGGATAAGATACTCCTAGAATCTCTGTTTTACATATTTTTCTGGGCAGTACATGAATTGCGGTTTGCGATGGATTGCACGGTTCGGTTCGGTATGTGTGTGAATTGTGCGGTTTCGGTTTTCGGTGCGGTTTGTGCCATCCCTAATATTCACCAAGGACAATTTTGAGATAACCAATGGCAGGTATTGTTCCTTAAACGGAATGACCGTATATACTGTATGGCTAAAATAATTCTGAATGCATGTTCATTTTATTTCACCAGGTCATTTCTGTTTATTCAGTCCATGTCAGCTTTTTCATACTAATAGCTGGGAAAAGGTTACCATGCTTGTGGTTGAATTATTATATTTTTCAATGGTACACACTCAATGTAAATTGGTGCACACAATTAAAAGCTTCGGTCTTTCATCCCTGGGAGAAAAGAGGGGAGAAGAGGAGAGGAAAGGAAAGGATCAGAGAAGAGAGAGTGGAGAGGAGAGGAGAGTGGAGAGGAGAGGAGAGAAGAGGAGAGGAGAGGAGAAGAGAGGAGAGGAGAGTTGAAGAGTAGACTTGGGACAATCGTCACGTCTCTTGCAGCTCAGTAGTCTCGAGGTGGTTACATTTTTAATGACTTTTGGTTTTTAATTGAACACACTGAGACATCCACAGAGCCCCAGAGAGGCTGCATGAGTGTGGGGAATCCAAGTGAGGAGAGAGAGAGAGAGAGAGAGAGAGAGAGAGAGAGAGAGAGAGAGAGAGAGAGAGAGATAGAGACATAGAGACAGACAGAGACAGAGACAGATGGAGACAGAGATACAGAGTGAAAGATGGAGAGGTGGAGAAACAGACAGATAGAAAGAGACAGCGAAAAAGAAAGAGAGAGACACAGAGAGTAAAAGATAGAGAGGTCTAAAGGAAGGGAGAATGAAGTAAACAGATAGAATGAGGAAGAGAGGGACCAGGAGGAGAGAGAGAGAGAGAGAGAGAGAGAGAGAGAGAGAGAGAGAGAGAGAGAGAGAGAGAGAACGACAGGGAGAGAGAGAGAGAGACCTGCATAATGTTTTTTATTCACTCGTTTTTCCTCTCTGCAATTAGAGTCCTCAGTGCACCCTCGATTACGGCAGAAGGGGCCGATGGCAGTGTAGCCATGTTCACACACATGCACGCACGCACACATGCACACACACACACACACACACACACACACACACACACACACACACACACACACACACACACACACACACACACACACACACACACACACACACAGCTACCTCTTCATCTCTCCCACATAATCAACACCTCCTTCATTACACACACACATGCAAACACACATGCACTCACACACACATACACACACACACACGCTCACATACACACACACACACGCACACACACACACACACACACACACACGTACACTCGCACACACACACACACACACACACACACACACACACACACACACGCACACGCACACGCACACGCACACGCACACGCACACGCACACACACACGCACACACACACACATACACACGCACACACACACACACGCACACACACACACACACACACACAGACACACGCACACACACACGCACACGCACAGACACACGCACACACACACACACACACACACACACACACACACACACACACACACACACACACACACACACACACACACACACACACACACATACACACACACACATCGCAAGCACTCTAAACCAAATACTTCAGGAAGAACACACGACCTGTGCAACCCCCCACTCCTCCTCCTCCTCAGTCTACTTCAAAGAGAAAAGAGAAACGTGTTTCATCAAGGCACCATTAGGAAGGGGGGCTGGGTGATGGATAGTGTGGTGGTAGTCAGGGAAATCGACAGGGGGGGACAAAGGGGACAGCTGTCCCAGCCCAGGGAGAAAGGGGGCCCAGAATTGTGTCCTCGTGGGGGGCACTGTGGCGCAGCATGCTAAGCCCCCCACATTTGGGCTTGCATGCCCACGCGGACCCCGGTCCGAGTCTGGCTAGGGTCATTTCCCGATCCCACCCCATCTCTCTGTCCCACTCGCTTCCTGTCACCATCTCAGACTGTCCTATCAAATAAAGGCATAAAAGCCCCTAAAAATATATTTTATTTTATTATTTTTTTAAATTGTGTCCTCGTTGCATTGTATGTATGTCTTGGGTTGGGGGGGGCCCTTTTAGTTGATTTTGTCCCGGGCCTGGCCAAAGCTGTCAGCGGCCCTGGTGGTAGTCTTTGGGCATGGACACAAAGTACAGTACAGGTTCACACACACAGGCACTATGTATTATAGCCAAGACACCAATCATTGATTTTAATTTGCCAGCCTCATTGGCAAGCCTGTTCTTCACCATCCTGCTGAGGCCTTCACATGTTTATTGTGCTACACTATCACAAACCTAAGATATGTGGGTCAGTGACGTTTCACATGTCAGGGTGGCGAAACGGCAGTGGCTGTCAAAGCCAGTGCCACTATTGTATGGATGTTTTCTTGTTTTCTTTTTTAAGTGGAATATCTAACACGCATATTCATTGCAGCATATCAACCACGAATTACTAATCAATGTGATAGGCCAGGGTTTCCCAAACTGGGGTGCGTGCACCCCCAGGGGTGCGCAGCCTGCCACAAGGGGGTGCGCGAGCTGAATAGAGCAATGGCTGAGATGTGTGTTTTTATACAGAATTAATGAACATTACACAGTTTTAATTGTTTGTTGAATTGTATGCTGGAAAGATCCACCTGAAGTGTAATTTATAACTTGTCATGCAACAAGTTCCATTGTAATAATGGCAGAAAAAAAACAGGTCTATTGGAAATGAAGATTGCCCAAAATGTGCGGCTGTGCAATATTCGCTTAAGGGGTGCACGAACCACATTGAAATGTAAAAGGGGGTGCGCAGGGAAAAAAAAGTTTGGGAACCGCTATCAGATAGGCACTAGATGTCGTTGGGCCACCTGACGTCTGAGCCCCCCAAAATGTCTTTGACCCATGTGGAGAACATTACACCAGGGACACATGGAAGCCAAATGAGGGACGCAAAATTCGGTAACACTTTACTTGACGCCGGTGTCATAAGCGTGTCATAATAGTGTCATGACACAGTCATAGATAAGTCATAAACACTATGTCCATGTCATAAACATTTTATGACTGTTGGCCTCAAAGGAACAGACCACCCTTTTTTGATTTTCACATATTTGCAGTATTTCCCAGCATTGTTCATGAATGTGCATATCATTTTCTTCTCTGTGCTTTCAGTACTTAGATTTATTGGATCAGAATTATTAGCATAGCTTAGCATAATCACTGAAAGTAACTGGTATCTTTAGCATCAAGCCACAAGTGATCACTGGACCGAATTAAATTGCTGTTTTACACTCTGGTGAATGTTACATTCATTTTAAAGTGGTTTAGAAGTACATTTGATGGTGTTTTATTTTGTACCATAGACTTGCATTACTATGCCTAATTTGGGTATACTGTCAAACGGGGCAATGCAAACACATAGACGAAAATTATATGCACGTTCATGAATAATGCTTGGAGATACTGCAATTATGTGAAAATCAAAAAAGGGTGGTCTGTTCCTTTAAGTGACATTCGGTTATGGCAAAGACAACCTTGTGCCATGACACTATTATGACACTGTAATGACATGCTTATGACACCGGCGTCAAGTAAAGTGTTACCCAAAATTCAGTGTTCCATTCTGACAGCTCGACAGTCAACAGGTCATAACTCGCAACGGCGAATCAAATCGATTGGAACCTTTTTGTCGTGGCCGTCATTGGTATCCCCTGACGAAATTTGCATAGGATTAAGCTCGCTTCACGCGTCTTCACTTGCCTCATAGGAACAGGAATAGATGTCTTCTTCAAATACGCTTGCATGCGACAGGAGTGTTTTATCAAGGTGTCATTAAGGGGTAGTTGGTGCAGATGATAGATACTTGGGTGGTAAGTAGAGATGTACAGGATCCAAGATCCGGTTCCGGATCCGGCAGGATAATAGGGTTTTGCAGACTATCCGGATCCGGCAGGATCTTAAGCAGTGGATCCAGTATACGGCAGTTACCTAAAAATTAGGATCTGGGGCATCTCTACTTTTTACGTAGCCTAGGCTTTTCAGTCAGTCTTTCACAACCCCAATTGCTGCATGGAGTGAAAGCCCTTTGGAAGCGGCCATTGAAGGCAGTGTGGCAGTAAGCCAATGACTCTTTAAAATAGTTTGTGCCAACGTAATAAAAAGGGCCCACGTGTGCGAGTTGGCTATGTGTTTCAACCCTTTCGTAGGATCCGGTATCCGGTTCCGGATCCGGCAGGATCTTAAGTAGTGGATCTGGTATCCGGCAGGATCCTAAAAATCAGGATCTGGTGCATCTCTAGTGGTAAGTAAAGCCATGAACACAAGGTATACTGCAGGTTCACCGTTCAACACAGCTCCAAGCTAAAAGGAGCCATTTCAATCCAATCAGTGGTCAAGACCATTGCTGCACTAATGTCTGTGTTCTTCTTCTTGTTTTGGCCTCCTCCTGTTCCTCCTTCCTGTCTCCTTGTTTATTACCATGTCACAAACCATGTCCAAAGTGGAGTATTTAGTATGTTCTGGTAGAGCAGAGCCTGTTTTACCAATAGGAAGTCTAGGCAATTTCCTAGGGCCCCACCAAAACATGCTCAATGCAGGAGCCCCCAACAGTCAGCCGCGCCATGGTTGGTTAATGCCAGCAAAAACAATTAAAGAGGGCCCCTTATCTATATCTCATCTAGGGCCCACAAATTGGTACCGTGCAGAGGTGTGCTTTGTGTTTGTGGAGTGCACTTAAGGAGCGCGTCTCATCATCAAGGTGCCATTTTGTGGATAGCTGTGTGATGGATGCTGTGATGGTGGAACACAAGGTAGGCTCAGCATAACACAGCAAAGCACAGCACAGCACAGCACCGCACCACACAGCACCGCACAGCACAACACAACACAACACAACACAACACAACACAACACAACACAGCACAGAAGCAAATGCAATCAACCCCCCACTAGTGTATTGGCTAACCAAGCCCGTCCCCCCATGCCCCACCACCCCCCACCCCCACCCCCTCACCACCACCACCATGTTCATATCTTCCTGTTTTATCAATGTCTGTGATGTGATGGAGTGACCATCTCTAGGGTTTGGTGCTGTGGTCTGACTGCCATGCCGAGAAGATCGACGCTTTGGTGTTGCGTTCAAAGTGCTGGTTATACCTTGGAGACTCGGGTTCAAAGTCGGATGTGGGTGACTTCTCCTATCCTTTGCTACAATGCTACAAATTCCGGCCTTCAATGGAGTGCCTCATGGGGGGAATGTAGTGGAGGGAAATGGCCATTGGGGCTGTCATGAAAAGAACCGTATGTATTATGAAGGGTGAGTAGCACTGTTGCTCATATTTAGACATCGATTGCAGTCAGTCAGCTTTGAATTTGCATCCGATCTATACTTTCACATCATCCCAATGCCATTTTACATCCTATCAAAGTACTTAGGCCTACTCTAATATTGTAATGGAATGTAGAAAATATTAGGGAATGCGAAATGATCACCACCGAATGCAACACAATTTGTTATGAGGAAATGCAAGACAGAAGAACTAAAAATAAAGTCCCCCGCCATGATCAAGACAGCCTCAAGGGGGGTCTGTAAAAGTCAATATCTCCCTCTGTTTCTCTCTCTCCATCCCTCTACCTCTCTCTCTCTCTCCATCCCTCTCTCTCTCTCTCTCTCTCTCTCTCTCTCTCTCACACACACACACACACACACACACACACACACACACACACACACACACACACACACACAAACACACACATACACATGGATTCACACTTACACATGTAAACACGCATACACACACAGAGACGCAAGTATCAGACAGACACAGCACATGCACGCACGTACACACACACATACACACTCACACAAACGTGCGCACGCATGCACACACGCACACACGCACACACACACACACACACACACACACACACCCGCAAACGCACACACACACACGCACACACACACACACACACACACACACACACACACACACACACACACACACACACACACACACACACACACACACACACACACACACACACACACACACACACACAATCAGCCATCGGCCCACCGCCCGCTAAGCAAAGCAGCAGTGAGGAGAAGGGGCCTCCCGAGAGAACACCCGTCTATCTCTCCAGGCTGCAGGCATCGGAGAGCATCTCTTCAGAACATGGGCAGAGAGAGAGAGAGAGAGAGAGAGAGAGAGAGAGAGAGAGAGAGAGAGAGAGAGAGAGATGTGCAGAGAGAGAGAGACAGAGATAGAGAAAGAGTAAGAGAAAGAGAAAGAGAAAGAGTAAGAGAAAGAGAAATAGACAGAGTAAAAGATAGTGAGGACAAATATGAGAGAGAGAGAGAGAGAGAGAGAGAGAGAGAGAGAGAGAGAGAGAGAGAGAGAGGGATGGAGAGAGAGAGTAACAGGGAAGAAAGGCGGAAGGATGGATGAAGGAGGAGAAGAAACTCTATTAATTACCGATGTGGTCTCCAAGCTGAGGCCCGCCAGCCAACAGGTAAATGAGATTTCTGGAGGAAACAGCTGCATCACCCGCGCTCCGCTCCGCTCCGCTCTGCTCTGCTCTGCATCTCCCCTTGGCCTGCTATTCTTGGATGAGAAGAGGCAGCGCTCTGGGGACGTCCTGCGGGACAGGGTTCAAGAAATTAGGGGGGAAAAGAAAATCAGTCAGTTCACAAGTTTGTGCCTTTTTTTGTCTTGTTTTATCCTCTCTCAAAGACAGAGGAAGGGGAATGTTTCACCA
>NC_085858.1:27983001-28020501 GCF_034702125.1 Engraulis encrasicolus | reverse complement strand
AATTTTTCCTGCCCTGTGAAAGACACAGTGCTTATCAGTGATGGACTGCAAAGACTGTAATTGCAGATAGGAGCCACACACAGCCACAAAAAAACACCATTTAATCTAAACATACAGTCGAAGGGCAGTTCAACACAAGCAGTAAACTCTTCTAAAACTCTACACAGAACAACACAGCACCAATGATTGTCAACACATCAGGATTCAGCAGTTATTGTTCTTATGCGTTTTTTTATTATTGTCATTATATATACGCTGTCAGTTTCATTATCCTTGTCTTCTGGATCTTCCGTCATCCACAACAGCCCCGGGCAAAGGCACCAGAGTGTACATTGGGAGAAAAAACAGCTGAATTAAATGGGAAAGTTTTTAAGGTCGACAGCTTTGTGTAATTAAGATATCGGAGAATGATTGGCTAGGGCTTATCACGGGCAGTTGGCTCTGCCAGTTGTGATTGAACTATAGTCTATATTCCTCTTGGCTACTTCAAAAACGGTTTAAATTGACTTAAGAAGGTGTGGTGAATATGTGTTTAAAAAAAAACAAAAAAACATCCTGAATGGCCACTGTCATCGTGACCCTTGGAAAAGCTTTTGAATATTTAATTCTTTGTGTCATTTTTAGCTCTTGCAATGTGACAGGATGTGAATAAAAATGGCCTTTTCCTCTTTCTGGGCACCACACCAGCTGGGTCTTAGAGTGACAAAAAAACCCTAAACCAGTTCCATCCTAATGTGGAAAATCTGTCCTATCTGGCATGGTTCATGACCATAGTCCGACTTTCTGGACTTCCTCTTTGTATGCGACCCACATCCGTATCTGGATGTGTATCCAAGGTGGCTGGCTGACAGCTTTTACCAGGCCCAGGACAAAGTCATCTGAAATGGCACCCAACCCAATACATACAATGTAATGGCGACATAATTCTGGGCCCATCCTCTCCCTGGGCCCAGAACAACTTGCCCCCCAGTCCCCTTTGTGTATCTACTGAGCGGTATGTGCCAGAGTGCAGTGCATTCTCTTCCAAACTCCAAAAGCCTGCCATACGTTGTGGGGTTAGTTGTCCCAGTGTGTCTGTGAATCAACTGCTAAACCGCTGTCATCCCATCTGTGCTTCCGCGTCCCCATTGGCTTTCATTGTTCAGTTTCATTTGGTTTGTGAACACATTGAGACACCAACTCAAGCCTGCTGTGTGTCAGTGAAGGGGAATGAGCAAGAATGATATGCGAGACAGAACCCAGGAGAAATCCATAATTGTTTTCCTCATGCACCTACAGATGCTTACACTTGACCTGGCTGTTGCACTGAGTTGAGTTCATTGATGGAGTTCCGGGAAACCTGGGATGCGATGGGTTTGAGAAACCTCCCATGGACAGCAAGTTATCAGTGGAAGGACCAACCAGAATCTTTCAAATGCCTTTGCATAACACCAATTAACCAATCAGGCCACTTATTACAATGACCCTTTTAATTGGATCAGGAGTTTTCCGAGAAGAACTATGAATGACAAGGCGGGTTGGCCCAGACTGACCTGAATGCAAAATGCTGTGTAACATCACAGGCGGTGTGCAAGCGAAGACTAATGGACACCTCCACCTGCTTATAGCATATACCAACACTGCATGTTTACCTTGCATGTTTTTGTTTAACTGAGTGATCCACAGGTGTTCACACAGCATGGGTCTTGAACCTTAGCCTGACTTACGTCATCTGGTTGCGTTTCACCTAATTACACGCAAGGGTGTTCCAGTTTCTTGACGCAACCATCTGAGGACAGTGAAAATCAGAATAACTTCTGAACGAATGAGCTAATCAGGATCGCCAGGTGGGATTTTCCAAAGATGGGCGGCATTATGGCTCTTCTTCCCCCTGTCATTCTCTACAGTGTCACAGGTTGAGTTCATTGTGAGTGGCTAAAGAGGCACGTCAGTGAAGATGAGGACAGGTTGTTAATGCTGTCTCAAGCAAGGATTTTTGATAAGGAGCATTTGAAAACGTGTCAGTTGTGGGGGATACCCATGGGCGTAATTTTAGGTATGGGCGGTGGGGCATGGTACATGTCCATACCACTTTTGAGATTAACCTAGCTTGTCCCCACCACTTTAAAACAAATATAATGCAAAAATACTTAGCACGCTAATTTGCCATATTATTGTCCCCACCACTTTCCAAGTCAAACCTACACCTTTGGGGATACCCAAATGGTATCGTGAAGACGGAGGCAAAACAACTGGCCAACTGGAGAGAGTGAGGTTACCCAGGTGAAAAACCCATATACTTAAAGTGTACTTTTTTTGACCGTACTTAGTACAAAGTGTACTATTTTCGGCGATTTAAAGTGCTCTTCATTGCACTATTAGTGCGCTGAAGCACTACTAAAGCAGTACTTCAGCACACTTGCAGCACACTGAGGATGCTAAATTGGCACCGCTTTTGGACAACTTTAAGTGCACTACAAGCATACTTTTGAAAGTATGCTCCAAACACGCTTTTCATGCATTCGTATGGCATTAATAGTGTGCTTGAGTACACTTCTATAACATTTTATTGTTACTAGAAGTACAATAAAAGTATATTAACTTCATGCTTCTTTGGACTACATTGGAACATTTTAAGTCTGTAAAAAGTATATCATATTAAGTATTGTAAATATATAACAGGTATGCTTGAAGTATATTCACAGTACACTCCCAAGTACAACGAATAATATAAATCTAATACTACAATCCATGCTGGTCCTCAGAGCTTGTACATTACACACAGCCACATGTCACAGTATTGATACAGTATGCATGCCTAGCACGACTGACATTTACAATCATTGCATTGTTACAGAGATTTCAGATACACATTTCACTTTATTTCATACTTGTTCCACCTTCCTGCAGTTGATCATTTGAATTAATCACTAATGGTGACCCTTGATTCTTTGTTTGAACAACTAGTTCCAACTTACCTCTCACCATCATATCATGGGAAGTGTGAGGCTATATATACCAGAACATATACGTGACCATCATAATGACGGTGGGAACATGGCCATTTTTTTGTGTACCACTTTAAAATTTCAAAACTCCTACAATAAACGCAGAATATAACAATGAGTAATATTTTCATGCAAACCAAAGATATTCCTTAGAGGTAAATGGCTTTCTGTTTGAGAAATTTAGCTCCAAGAAGTGCATTGCATGATGGTACATGCATGATGGTGCATGATGGGTAAATGAACTTTGTGTAAGCACACTTTGAATATATTTGGGTGAAGCACAATCATGGTGCACTTTGAAAAAGTGTACTTGCAATATGTTAAAGCGATTTACTTTAAAGCGCACTATAGAAAATCACACTTAGAAGACATTTGGGTGAAGTGTAATCATATTGCACTTTAAAAAAGTACAATTGCAATATGTTATTAAAAAATACACTTTTAGTAAGTTCACTATTAGAACACTATTAGTATATTCCTCTAAATACACTTTTGTCAAACATCTTCGAAGTACACTTGAAGTATGGTTCGCTAAGTGTACTTTCTTTGAGAGCAACTTAATTACATCTAATTTTAAGTACACTTTAAATAAGCATATTGTAAACATACTTTTTCTTAGCACAAAAAGCATGAGTGCACTTTTAACATGCTAAGTACACTTCAGTCATACTTTTGTTGTACTAAATTGAACCACTTTTTCACCTGGGTACTTGAACCTGACCTGAAACCACTAAAATGCAGCTACATCTCTTTTGATTCTTAACTTCAAAGTTTAGGCATTTAGCGTTACTCTTCATTGCACCTCAAACTTGAGGGTGGACCTGGTCCCAGTTCCTACTGATGTTCTGCTAAGACCATAACTTTTTTTGGGGGGGGGTTATTGTTTTTTCTTAGACAGGATAGTGAAGCGGAGATAGGAAGTAAGTTGGGTGAGAGAGACGGGGAAGGGCCGGCAAAGGACCGGGACTGGGAATCGAACCCGTGTCGGCCGCGTAGTAGATGAGTAGATGAGTGCCCTACCATATCAGCCACGGGTAGGGCCACAATACATACCGCATTTTATGTGTATTCTCAAGCTGCATTTACATGGATTTGGTCACGGTACTGCAGTCACATCTGTCCCTCTTTTTACATTACATTGCATTTATTGCGCTTTATAACCAAAGCAACTTTCAAACGAGGACATAATCAAGCCAACATCACAAACAAATACAAAGTGCACAGGAAATATACAGAACAACAAGTGCAGTTGCAAAGAGGGGTTAGTTTTTTTTTTTTAATTAATAAAGAGTACACACTCAGCAAACACATATACACACACACACACACACACAAACTAAATACAAAAAACATAAAACTAAACACAAAAACATACAAATTAAACTAAACTAAACTAAACTAAACTAAACTAAACTAAACTAAACTAAACTAAACATCATGTCAAGAGTCTGCCCTGGGGCTAGGCCAGCTCAAGCATTAGTTTAGTAGCTCCTCTCAAAAGAGGAAGGTCTTTACTTGTTTCTTGGAGGCTGCAAGAGATGTGCTTAGTCTTGCTGCCTCTGGGAGACCGTTCCACCACTTGGGTACAACAACAGAGAACAGTCTTGACTTGGAGTACCTAGAGCGACTGGATAGCAGAGCCAGACGGCTTGTGCTGGATGAGCGCAGTTCTCTTCCAGTTTTTAATCTCTGTACTCCCTCTTACCATTATATTGTATCCTCTCTTACAATGGCAGATGAAATATCCTTGAATGTACAATACATACAGTACGTGTGTCTGTGAACATACTGTATGCTGCTGGACTGCACACTTTCATTTCCTTTTAGAATTAACAATGTCTATTGTCTACTCTACGCATCTCTATTCTATCCAATGTCTTCTAGTCCAGTGTTTCTCAACAGGGGAACAGGGGAAACGTGGCTGATAAATAAATTATGTAATATAATACATATTTGTCTAAATTGATAAGTTAATGCCAGTAAGTGGAATCTTTCATCTGCCATTTACGCACAATAAAGTAAATATAGGTCCCCCCAGTCAGCTGCAACTTCGAACATAGGTCGTGTGACGTCTCCAAATGTGTTACTTTTCTAAGCTTTTGTGGTATCGGATGCGATGCCATGTTACGGCTTGTTGGTTTGGGGTGCCTTGAAATTTTTCATGAATTGAAAGGGTGCCTTGCCTATAAAAAGGTTGAGAAACACTGTTCTAGTCTGTCCACACCTTCACTATATGGTGCATCACCTTGACTATATGCAGTGTTTAAATTGGCTTTTGGTAGGTGGGGGAGCCCTTCACGCGAGGTCAAAATAGCTTTTTTTTATTATTATTTAAACATCGGCCCATCAGGCAAATACATGTATTCTAGGAAGTTATGGCCCATAATTAATATCATACATAAATCAATGTATTACTCAGTTATGAGAAAAAACAGCAAGGTACCCTCATTCCATCTTCACTGTATTAGGTTGCTAAAAAATAGGAACAGTTAGACCAGTATCACACCTGATGCATTTACGTAGCCTACTTTTTAATATTCTCTCCTGTCAGTTGGCAACAGTATGCTATTGGACTGTCAGTACAGGGGCAAAACAGTTTTAATTCTGACCACCATCACTGCACCATCAAGCTACAAAGGTGTAGACCTAAGACTATTAAGAACTCATTTACATTACATTACATTACATTACATTGCATTTGGCAGATGCTTTATAACCAAAGCGACTTTCAGAAGAGGACATAATCAAGCCAACATCACAAGCAAATACAAAGTGCACAGGAGATATACAGAACAACAAGTGCAATTACAAAGAGGGGTTAGTTTTTTTTTTTGAGGAAATAACGAGAACACACACACACAAACACACACTCGCAAACTAAACTAAACTAAACTAAACATCATGTCAGGATTCTGCCCTGGGGCAAGGCCAGTTCAATCATTAGTCTTGTAGATTCTCTCGAAAGAGGAATGTCTTTAGTTGTTTCTTGAAGGCTGCAAGAGAGGTGCTTAGTCTTGCTGCCTCTGGGAGACTGTTCCACCACTTGGGTACCACAACGGAGAAC
Organism: Engraulis encrasicolus; assembly: GCF_034702125.1. Lineage (NCBI taxonomy): Eukaryota > Metazoa > Chordata > Actinopteri > Clupeiformes > Engraulidae > Engraulis > Engraulis encrasicolus. The sequence goes on along the minus strand of NC_085858.1, from coordinate 28,014,450 downwards.
AATCTTGACTGGGAGTACCTAGAGCGACTGGATGGCAGAGCCAGACGGCTTGTGCTGGATGAGCGCAGTTCTCTTCCAGTAACATAAGGCGTTAGTAGGTCCTTCAGATAAGCTGGGGCCATTCCTGTGATGGTTTTGTAGGCAAGGGTCAATGCCTTGTGCTTGATCCGGGCGGCGATCGGTAACCAGTGCAACTCAATAAATAGAGGAGTAACATGGGTCCTTTTGGGTTGATTGGGTTGATTGGGTTGATTGTTTAAAAGATCATACGATTGATTTTAATTCTCCTAATTTATTTCTTTAATTCTCTTAATAATGTCATGGGTTTAGCATGCATTTATTAGCATGTTTAATGCCTAATAAGTAACAAAGTTAGAATAATAAAAATGCATGCTTAGGCTATGCTGTTCTATTACAGTGCGTGAAAGTGTGCACTGTCACTTTAAATCAGGCGGAGTCTGCAGAGAATCTTCTCACTCGGAAACATCTTTTCTTTACAGATTGCCCCTTTGGCTGACTGATTATATGGGCGTTCTTATTTCAGTAGTTTAGTTAGTTCAGCTATCTCCCTCCGTGCATATGTTTTAATTACGCTTCAGTCGCATTAAGTAAATGCTTTTTTGCAAAGCAATAACTTTGGCAAAAGGCGGCAATAGATTGCTGCAATTCTAGCGCGAGAGAGACGGTGTACTGCTCTCGCAAAGCTAGGATGGACACGCAGGAATCCCTGTCATTTGCTTACTGTCTAAAAACTTTTAATACGTTCCTGGTATGTTTAAGCCCACATAAAAGTAACCTGCAACCAAATGGCTACACATTCTGACAGAACAATGGACGGAAAAAAACCCAAACTTGATGTTGATTTCCCCCATTAACAAACTGCTGTTAAAGTAGGCAGACACCACGCTATTCTGCATGACTGTTTGGTTAACTTTGCCTGAAAGCTAGCCGATATCAAATGAAATGACTGCTTACCTCCGTTTTGTAAAAGGCATTGTATCTAGCCTACTAACTTTGCACATTGAACATGAAGGCATGGAGGACAGTCTTGAAGTAGTGACTGACAACTCGAAGCGGAGTAGTTCTAGCTGTGAGAAAGAGCAAGCACTCCGGACCGCTCAACTGTTGCAAAGTTGCAACGTTGCTACAAACTCAAATTGTGGTGTCTCGCAGCGCATGTGCAGAATGCAGATGCATAATAACTGAAATAATGCGGGAGTCCCTTAATCTTATTTTATGTTGCTATCATTATACAACTTTCATAAAAATACGATATTTCAAGAAGAGGTGAAAATATATGAACTGTGAATACACTGAGGGTGGGGCAGCAGGAGCGCAGCTCCGTTTGGCTGTCCCTCCGAGGTGAGGAGGCGGAGCTGCGCTCCGGAGGGCTCCGCCCCAATTTAAACCCTGACTATATGGTGCACTGTATCAGGGGTTCCCAAACATTACCATGACAAGGCCCCCCAGATACCGGTAGATTCCAGCCAAGGCCCCCCTGCCATGGGCGGTGACACGCTATTTTTTCTGCGCACCCGGTTTCACAACTCGATGAAGTTGATGCAATCCTAAACCCATAAGTACTACAGAAAGCATAATAGCCTACATTGTAAAGAAGATTGTTTAGCTTATTTTGTTCATGTTGGCTTCATAAGCTATTCAATTTATGAAATTATTCTTTTTATTTTGCTATATTTTTCTTGCCAACCTGCCGCGGCCCCCCTGGCATCCCCTCGCGGCCCCGCAGGGGTCCCCGGCCCACACTTTGAAAACCACTGCACTATATGGTTAATGCAGTGCACCGTATAAAAGGGGAGATTTGCAGTAGGCCTACATCATTTTGTGTCACTATGTGAAGGAATTAACATTTCGGATACAGCCCCAGATTTAATCCTGAATCAATACAAGGAGTGATGGAAGTTGACAGGTAGGCAGTGTGTTATAGTCTACAGTCTTTATGCTCTCCCGAAGCCCATGACCCTTAAGGGCCGTACACACACGTCACTGCTAGTTACTCGCTCAGCGAATGAACTCAATAGCATGCCAATGTGTTCCAGCGAGACTAGCAGGCGAGTAGGCGAGTAATGTACAAGCGATGCGATGTGGGCGGATCCCGAGTTGAAAATATTTTATCTTCGAGCGAGGCGAGTAAGCGAGTAACCAATTGGAAGGCAGAGTTCGGTACTTCTCGCCTGTTCATTGGCAGTTTAAGCCGCGGGAACTTTCAGCGAACGTTCCATGAAAGAGAGGCAAGTAGGCGAGCAAGCGAGCCAGCGAGAAGCTAGTAAATAGCAGCGATGTGTGTGTACGGCCCTTTACACATTGATTTATCGGACCGGGTGATTCTGAGGGTACACCACACGTCCTCGGCAGCAGGTCATTTTGTGCTGGTGGGGCCTTGGGGGTGAAAAGGATTTGACCAAGACTGAGGCTTGGCACATTCGACTGGGACTCTGTTTGGACCTCGCTCATGGCTGTTGCCAAGCAACACTTTATGCTTTCTGTCTTTTTTTCACATTATGTCGCAAGATACCTCCTCAGACAGACCCCCCTTTCATTGTCAGACCAGGACATGTAACCTTGGGACACAAAAGAATGAAATGGTTGAAGAAAAGAAAAGCACAACCACTTACGGGAATGGTTCACTGTTGTGCACAGTGAATAGTGAAAAGTTACACTCCACCCCCCGACCCCCCCCCACCCCCCCAAACACACACACACACACACACACACACAAACACACACACACACACACACACACACACACACACACACACACACACACACTGAATATTACTCTCACTATCACCCTCCCACCTGTAATGCACAGTTCACATGTCATTTGTTGATCATCCCTTAGCTTCAGTTGCACCATATCATGGTGGAAACCAAAAATAGGTAAAACTGGGCCGTGGCTAGTTTTTGAGCCTTGTGTTATATTTCTATCATTAAATTTCAATTTGTCTGATGAACAGTAGGCAGTTTCATTTAACATACTTTGTTCAGCACTCACTGTCTCGTTTCATTACTTCATTTTCTGAGCTGAGATACATCATGGTAAAAAAAATACTGACAACAAAACTGTGGCTAGTATAAAGGCTAAAAAAAGGCTATGACTCTGGAAAACCACTAGCCACTGAGGCCGATGAGCAAAAAGTTAATGTCAAGCCCAGAGGCGCATCTTGTCACCAGGCTAGGCAGGCATCCGCTTGGGGCTCCCAAGCCGCTTTATAGCGAATAACAGTTCACACTTTACTACGGAAGTGGCAATTTTGTTTCAAATGTTCATTCTTTTGAATTTTCGCTTGGGGCCCCACATTACCCTAGAATCGCCTCTGGTCAAGCCCTGGTGGCAAGTCAAACTAGTTCCGGCCACTTCCTTTCCTGCTGCCCGTGGTCTCGACATCATTGACGATTGAAGTATTATTAAACACCTAAAAAAAACACAATTTCAATGTCCTCATTATCTCATTTGCAATCGGGATGTTGAATGGGGTAACCCCCAGCCCCCCCCCCCCCCCCCCAAAAAAAGTTACAGTACTCTGTCTAGGTTGACAGCAGGGAGACTTTATCGTTTTCTCCACAGAGGGTGGGGTGACACTGAAGCAAGATGCCACAGGCCACAGGGAAGGATGGGACGAACGAGTTTAACCTACACCCCACTGCTGAGCTGATGTTACATTTGCTACTTGATTATTATTACAATGGAATGGGAGTGCTGTCAAATCAGCCAAGGAAATTGGCAAGTTTCATTTTCAGTTAACGCTATTACACTTCCCAACTTGACAAAAGACGACTTTTGAATGATGCTCGCAGGCGAATATGTGGGTGGTCCAATCTGATTCGAGCCGATTCGATGATTCACGTTAGCTTGGAGCTACAAGTAGCATCGCCAGATTCAGGGAACCAGAGAAAGGTAAAACCAAAGTATTTACCTCCAGGGAAGGTGGAAAATGAGCATATTCCTACAAATGGATACGCTGTGTGCGTTGCTTTCAGCTCTCATAAAACCAAACAATGCAATGCCAGCCCATTGGAGGAGCGGTCACATTTATCAGCGCACATCACAGATACACACATGCACACACGCACACACACACACAAACATAAAGAGAGAAAGCAAGAGAGAGAGGGAGGATTGCAACCCCCCCCCCTCCCCCCACACACACACACGCACCCACAACCATACACAGACAGACACACACACACACACATAAACACGCACAGCATATGGACAGAGAGAAAGCGAGAGAGAGAGAGGACTGCACCCCCGCCACACACACTGCATCAGACTGCTCTATCTCATTCAACTTTGTGAGAGAGAAATCCCCACCCTCCTATACACACACGCACACACACACACGCACACACGCACGCATGCACGCGCACACACACACACACACACACACACACACACACACACACACACACACACACACACACACACACACACACACACACACACACACACACACACACACACACACACACAGATACACAGATACATACATACATACATACATACATACTAGGGCTGTAACGATAATGTATCGAACCGAGAAATCGTGATACATAGAGTCATGATACTGTATCGCGATACTAGGAGGCAGTATCGTGATACACCTTTAAACGTTTTGTTACCCACCAGTCCAGAAAATAATAACTTGACGTTAAGTGATAGTGCTTCCAAGCCTCTTGTAACCTATTTTACCCACAAACTATCCGTTTTTAATTGATGAATTTATTTTATAATGTTGGAAAGTTTGAAACTGTGGGGTGTATCGTACCGTAGGTCAAAAAACGTAACACAAACCGAATCGTGAGTTGAGTGTATCGTTACAGCCCTAATACATACATACATACATACATACATACATACATACATACATACATACATACATACATACATACATACATACATACATAGCCTACATACATACATACATACATAGGGAGAGAGGGAGAGGGAGACAGGACCGCATCCCCCCCCCACCCCTCCGGCACACACATACACTGTATCAGACTGCTCAATCTCATTCAACTTTGCAACTCTCATGCAAATATTGGCTTCCCCCAACACACCACCCCTTCTCCACCAACACCCCCCCCACACACACACACTATGCATGTGTGTTTGCCAGGCTTTTATGATATATGATGGCAGAGTGCAGACTTGCATCTCCTCATGTGGCGTTCATCACGACGGTAATGAGCAGGCACGCTTCACCGCCATTTGTCACCGCCATCAGAGTTCTCTTGTCATTTCTGCAGCTGCAGCAGCAACTCGCCACACAGCCTGGCTGTCTCGTTGGAGTGTCTGCCATCTCTCCCTCTCTGTGGAAAAAATGTGACGAAACTGACTGTTCAGACTCGGCTGTTTCTCAGGAAAGTAGTACACACAAAATGGACGGAAAGGCATTGCTGTGATGGTGCTGTGTTTTTTTTGGTCATGTTTTTAAATATTTTTTGCAATATGTTATGTCAACAACAACATGTTAATATTAATGTTAACTATACATAATGTACAGTAGGCCTATATATTTAATGCGTAAGGAGTGGCTATGTTACAGTGTATGGAAGTGTATGGAAGTTAATGTTACTGATTGGCTTTGTTTTGTATTTAATTATTCATTTTGTGAAGCTGGTGTTCTGATGAAACTCACATCCTTCTGACACTTCAGACACATCAGCCAAGCATACTTTGCTGCATTTGATTTTGATCCACTTGTTTTCAACTCTTTCAACAATGAACACAACAAGAAAGCTCTATTACCTAGTTCCTGGAATTGTGAAAGAGCCTATACACCTGTTTTCACATTACATCTAGCCGATGTTTTGAATTAGGCACTCAGTCCCCCCGGGAGTAATAAGGGGTTAGATGCCTTCATGCTCAAGGGCACCTCGGCCATAGACGAGGCTGCTGGAGAAAGAGCACTTTCCTTAAGGGACATGAATCAAATCTATGACCCTCTGATCCCCAGACCAACTCCTTAACCATTAGCCCACAGTGGCCCCGGCCAATGAAATCAGCTCATTCATTCAGCAGTCTGTCAAAGCCCCCTCTGCTCTCAACATAGCAGGTCTTTTAGCTCTGCCACACACACATAGAGGTGCAATATTTATGTCTGCTTCTGAAACATGATATCGGGCCGGGTGAAGAGAAATGCCTTTGAAAGCAGTGGCGTGTGGACGCCGTGTGCTTGTTTTGTCTGAATGATTAACCAGTATGGGAAATTTTCCATGCAGTCACTGACATTTGGTTTGCAGTCACTGACATTCTGTCACACTCCTGGAGTTTAAGGTCAAATTTACATTCTGGTGTAATGAAGAACAACACTCCCTGGCAGACTAAGAAGGAGGCAGCATAGGCAACATCTTCAGCGTTAGACATCCTTCCTCAGGAGGCAGCATAGGCAACATCCTCAGCGTTAGACTTCCTTCCTCAGGAGGCAGCATAGGCAACACCCTCAGTAGGCAGCAGTAGACATCCTCCCTCAGAAGGCAGCATAGGCAACACCCTCAGTAGGCAGCAGTAGACATCCTCCCTCAGAAGGCAGCATAGGCAACATCCTCAGTAGACAGCGTTAGACTTCCTTCCTCAGGAGGCAGCATAGGCAACATCCTCAGTAGACAGCATTAGACATCCTTCCTCAGGAGGCAGCATAGGCAACATCCTCATTAGGCAGCATTAGACATCCTCCCTCAGCAGGATCAGCAGCAGTTTGCTAATGGCCTCAGCTGCAGTTCAAACACAGTGATGGCTGCAATTTCACCTTGGCGAGCCTTCATTGAGGTTTATGTAAAACAGACCCTGTCTGTTTCAATCTACCCCTAACGTACATCCATTTAGCATGCAAGCAGTTTTGATGTTGGTAAGGCTAGCTGGCTTTCATTATAATAACTAGGATGAGATGTAAACAACATGGTCATGATGACCTACAATGATGGACTCTAAACGATCCAATCATTGCTCTACTGTAAATTGGTCCAACTTGTCAAAACTTGGCCTCAAGTCTCACATCTCGGCGGCTGACACCGTGGTAAACATTGGCCATATGCATGACTATATTTAGCAGGCATAATTATTTCTGATGTGTTTCATGCTAAAAGTGATAAATGAAATATTTCTCTGAATAAATCTTCTGCATATAGTCCTTGGGGAGTAGTGGTGCAGTGGTACTGCGAGAGGAGGCTTGTTGGTGAAGATCAAAGCGATATGTTGGAAAACGGATGAACCAAAGAAGATCAGCTGAGGTCTCGAAACAATTTTCTTCTCCTCTCTCTCCATTTGTTAAATCTACTGAGTTGCAAACGTAATTCAAGTTTAAAAGTTGATGATTTTGTACAGGGGGTAAAACTGCTGCGAGGCAAATGAAAAACCCTCTCATCACAATTTCACTCCAAAAGAGTACACTGTATTGATGACTCAGTTCCTACCCGCATCACTGAAATGTATACAACATTACGGCAAACAGGAATTAATTGCGATGATGTTTAAGGTTTCCCTGTACAAATTGGTTTGCACTGTCATGTAGTTAAGACAGGGTAATGGCTTCTGTCAGGCCTTTCACAAATCACATCCATTAACTAAATGCACCTCGTTGCCATTCCACACTTGAAGCCCTTTACTCAAAGGTTAACATGGCATCTTCATTAAGATGGTAAATGTAAAATAAAATCTACACAAGTTGAACCTTGTACTGTGCGGCATCAACGTCAACAAGTTCTACTCTTTACAGCTAAGCTCTACAAGCAAAATCTCTCCAACAAAGACCCTGATGTGTCATGTGGATATGCCTGTCCGTCAGTTGTAAATGATAATTACACAGGAGTTAGAGTGAAAAGATCGAACAGAGAACTTCTTCATATGACATTAACAGTGCTCCCCCTCCTCTCATCAATGTGACATGTACCTAGATAACATCTGGCTGTCACCGGCTTTTCAGCGACGACCTGGCAAAGACATCAATCAGCTATGCAATTTATCATCATCCAGTGAATTTCATGCCTTTGAAATATTGATTGGACGATTCATGATTTGGCTGTGTGGCAGCATAAGCCTCCTGTTGTTTTATTCTATTAATTTTTTAAATGGAAATTTTAAATATTGAAATCCCATTAACATTTCCAGAGTCCGTAAAGCTCAGAGATCAAACCGGTGCTGGGGAGATCATCATCTGACAATCTGGGCCAGAGTTGTTTCATCATTTTAATATCTTCATCTCTTAATTTTTTAATTTTTTTTCTCTTTTTGCTGTCCCCAAATACATGAATATTGAAATAGATCTTTAAAGGTGCACTGTGTAATATGTAGTTTATTTCAAGAATTCATGCTGCCCATTAACAAATGTTACCTCTTTCACAAGTACTCAACCACCATCAAGTTCTAAGTAATCATGATGACTGGGAAAATTGCATTTTTCATACATGAAAAGGTGAATCTAGCTGCATAACTTACTGTACTTTGGTCATACTAGTAAATATTAGTTTATTACTTTGTAAATATTCATGAGAAGACCGAATTTGCCGATAGGCAGCAGTTTCAATGAGCAGCGTAGTTGCAATGCCTACTCTGACCACGATCCTACATAGTGCACATGAGGATGCTACTGTATATTCTGAAGGCCTAATTGGAACACAAACACTACATTTTTTTCCTGTCTTGCACTTGAGGCTACATAAATCAAAGTTCAAGGAGGACTATGCTTTTTCCAGGCATTAGCATATGGAGGAAAAAAACATCTTGTTCCTATAGCGCATAGGCCTTTCTTCTGTATGTCATATTTCAGTTTTTTAATAACAGCTACAAATCCACTCTCTCAAACAAACATGCAAACAAGTTTGTGGGGCACGTGTGGTGAGAGAGCCTCCTGACACTTCCCTTAAGTGAATCACAGCTGATGTTCCAAACCCTCTCAGCAATGACTTTCTTTATCCATCACTGTAAATTATTTTCCCGCACAGTGTTTGTCATAGTATATCAAGCTAGATGCATTATCCCAACTGCATCCACAACGCACTTTCCAAACCTGAATTCTGAATGATGACAAGGCCGCACCCTTTGTTGTGTTGTGTCGTGATGTGTGGTGAAGTGAAGGCATATGAATGAAGGACACCCTCCTCGTATACCACCACCGCACAGGCGCCCCAACTTCCCTCCCGGCAGTTCATTAAATCACAGCGGGCTCCATTTTATTCAACAAGAGAAGAGGCGCGCTCTATTGTTGGGCGCAGAAAAAAGGGAGGAAGTACATGAAACAGGAAGCGGGTTGATGGCCATTGAAACTCAAGTGTGGCACAGAGCGCCGGCGCTCTATCGAAATGGGCTGCTTTGTCGTCGAGATGAGCTACCAACAGCCTGTTAACAACCCCCAAACCTAATCCTAACCCCTAGGGGTGTTATTATAGCGCGTTGCTAGGCTTGTTAGCTCAGCTCGACAAGTAGCGAATATAGACAACACACTGGCCCAACCCGCCTCATCAAGGAACCCCATGCCATCAAAGCAGACCCATCCACTACATCTTGCCTGCCTGCCTGCCTGCCTCAACATGAATCTCCTGCTATTTCTAGAACAGCAAGCAGCATGTCTGTATCAACTCCCCCATCCCACCAGCACTCAAAATGATTAGCTGTTGCATAACCTTTAGCGATGTCAAAGGGGTTAAAATGCAGGTTTAATCTAGTCCTGTGCATTAATGGGTTTCAGTGGATTTCTTGGGCCGTTATCCAGGAGAACCATTTAAAGGGCCGCATTGGAAGCGCATTAGCTTGTCAACGCAGCCTCTCCACCCCACTCAAGAGGCAGCCGAGTATATTGTTTAGGTCTGGACGAAAAGGAGTCTGGACAGGTAAACAATGCAGAATGGACTCTTTCCCCCTCCCAAACCTGTAATACAATTTCACCGCTTAAAAATTTTCTCTTTGTTTTCGCTTTAAGTCTTTATGCTAGACAGTTTTTTTTTTTTTTTTTTTACCAATGAGCACAGAGACCTTTAATTACAAGGTAATCAATGGAGCCTTAAAAGCATTTTCAGCAACAATTTCACCCTTGCGATCTCAATCGATTCACTTGAGGCACAGGGTAATGTTGTCTAACCTACCTTTGTAAACACTAACATAGCTTCCACCAGCACTTCTTGTCAACAGTCTTTAATGCTACCTCTGAGCTGAGACAAAGAAGCTTCATCTTGAATGCCGTGGTAAATTGCATACATTGACGTCCCTTTTGCAGGTAATGATATGAGAACACTGCCTTTTGTTTAACCATCTGGAGTGCGTTGCAATATGCAACCTTGCCTCCTCCACTTGCCTCCTCCACTTGCTTCTCTCCTCGTACCAGGAAGTAATATGTCATGATGACATCACTGACAACAGCATTATATTTCAATATCTTGCAAAAGCTCAATTGTAGAGTCTTTTTCTCATTTGCAATTGAGATGGTGAATGAAAAACAGTCCCTCAAAAGTTGTTGTGACTAGGCTGACAGCTGGGAAACTTTATCGTTTTCTCCACGGAGGAGGGGCCAGGAGGCGGGACGAGGAGACAAGCGCAAGTGGAGGAGGCAAGGTCGCATATTGCAATGCACTCATGCACAAAATCATGGCAATCAGGAAATTAGGCCTACACATCAGACAGATCTGACTATACAGTGATACCAAAGCTACTCTAGACACTCCTGTGTAGCTCTTTAGATATTTATCAGGTTAATTGTATCAAATATCTGTGATATCCTGAATTAGTAAACAAACCAATGCTCAGTCGCTAATGTTTCCAACCTTGACCTGCTGATTGACAAGTTGAAAACATCTCACGGGGCGTATGGTGTCTGGATAATTGTCAATGGATCTATACGTAGTAATGTATGCGCGAGCTTGAATGAACAAAGGAATCAGTCAACTGACATCCACAAACAAAGGCTTCCTTTCAAGGTAGTTGAAAACTTAAATCACATGGTATTGCCCATTATTAATTTATGTAGCTAATCAAGGCCTATGTATACAGAATATCTGTAATGCATTCAATGACTGACTGACTGACTGACTGACTGACTGACTGACTGAATGAATGAATGAATGAATGAATGAATGAATGAATGAAGGAAGGAAGGAAGGAAGGAAGGAAGGAAGGAAGGAAGGAAGGAAGGAACGAATGAATCCAGGGGCGAAGGTATAGGGGGTGCGGGGAGCTTTTGCCCCTGGGCCCAGGGCCGTCCTGCATTGGTGGTGGTGGGGTCCCTATCTTGCGCTTAGCAGGCCATATGAGGGGGCCCATCAATGTTTAGCTGTGAGGCCCTGTGTGCAATTGTCTGCCACTGAATGAATGAATGAATGAATGAATGACTGAATCAATGAACTAAGTTCTGCCCACACACAAAAGTTTTCCCTTTCCGTCTTGAGCTGGTTGAAGAGTTGAAAAATCATGCCTGTGAAAGAAGCAGCTCTGCGGGAACCTCCTTTAATAGATTCACTCCCCCCCCCCCCCTCGGTCTCCCACATTATTATTTTGCTCCCACGCACCTGCTATAGATGCAGCGGGTATGCAAATCCAGCCTGCTTTCTGTCGGATAAAATGTGCTGCGGATTGAGATTTCGGTAGCGTTTGAAGTCACCGTGGTGAAGTACTGGGCTGTTTTACACCTCCCATCCTCCCCCACGCACAGTATGAGTGTGTGTGTGTGCGTGAGCATGTGTGTGTGTGTGTCTGTGTCTGTGCTTGAGCGCTCGAGAACAGAGAAGATGCTCACAAACGGTCCTTGTTGGACAAAATGATCAAAACTGCCATCATGCACGATAGTTAGCGCGGCTCTCCAGTTTCGCTCTGAGGATTAGGCCCAGACTCTACTCTATGATGTCCTCCTACTCAGAGAGAGCCAAGCCATGCTGTGCTGTGCCGTGCCGTGCTCCACGAAATGGCTACTTGAAACCAGATTCCTCTGGTTGCTCTCCCCCAGTGGTTGCCTCTTTCCATGAACATGCGAGGGCTGGGATGATTGCTTAGCAATTTGTAGTTGTGGCTCCCAACCGTTTTCCACGAATTTTTACCATTGTGAACCTTGTTGACCCCCCCATGGTGACGGTGTGCTGCAGGGAAGGCATTCACAAATAACATATGACCTTGGATGTTTTTATTTTGTCACACATACGAATAAAATGCTTTCTCATCTATTTTTTTAACATGACACATTTACATTGAACTTATTAACCCTCCTCTCGTCTTCGGGTCGTCACCGACCCGTTTTCAACTTTGACTGTGTAAATGAGCCCCTTATGTTTAGTTTCTTGTGTCAAGGCTTTTTGACTTTGTCAGCCACCTCTATTTTAACAAAATAAAGCAAAAAAAAAAAAATCATGTATTCTGTAATGCTGTATCAAAAAATATAGCACTTGTGGTGTTCGGGTCGTTTTCGACCCGGTTCATAATAAGTAGCTTATAGAGCAATCATTACAGCAAAAACTGAAATAAGAAATGAACTGCTAGGTAAAATAGATATTGCCAGCTCATCTACCAATCATTTGAGCTCATTGGGCAGCATGACATCATGAGAATATGTATAAAAGCCCACGAGTTTGGACTTTTCCGTGTCATTTTGACGAGGGGGTTTTGTGCGTCATTTCGGCATATAGATCAATTTAATCTGGGTATAGTTCAGCATGCTCTCATTTAACAATGGAATAGTGTATCTAAGTAGGGTTCTAAAAGTATTTTGACTATTGTATGACAAGAAAAAAGACATAAGGAGATAAAAAATAACGTTCGGAGTCTAATTTTACGTAGTTTTCATATGGATCCTTCAAATTATATATTTGGATCATATTCACGCTTTCATTATGTATGATGATGATTTGCTAAAGATTGGCTTCGAAATAGTTTATAAAAATGTGCTAACATGGTAATTGAATGTGCCAAATACATTGTGAGCCCAAACTAGTAAAATATAGCCTTCAAATAACACTCACAGTTTTCTGTTTACATATTGAGCATTATTTACTTGTAATCAATGTACAAGTATGACTCTACACTGTCTGTTATACCCTATATCACTGTAAAGGTAAACCTCAGCTAGAGTGTGAATCCAGATGAGGGCTGAAAAGTGTTTACAGGAAATTTGACGAAAACAATAATTCATTTTCAGGGTTATATAAAGACAATGTGAGGTGGTTAGCATATTTTCTCTCTGCCTGTGTCCCATTTCCATTGACAGAATTGAGAGAAGACATACAATCACACAGGTTTTAGATCATGTTTTTGATGACAATAAGGAGGAGGACAAAGGTTGGTGATGTTAGAGGTTAGATTCCTCACTTGACATTACACCTGACACACAATAGGTACACTTCAGATGTCCGCAATCAGCCATTCCACTTCTAACACAATTTTTAGTGAAGGGGAGTAGTTGACCCACTGGGACTCAAACTCGGACCTACTGGGATAAAAAACTGGGGCTCTGACCACTACACCACAGAGCTAGGCTTGATGGGAGAGTCAGCACACATCCACAATGGCCACTCCATCACAGTTCCTTCATTAAAAAAATCCTATTTCCCTTGTTTCTCTATGGTAATTACATACGGGTCGAAAACGACCCGAATACCATAGATGTAACTATTGTGAATAAAATAAAAGATAAAAATGCGAGACAAAAATTGTTTTTCAAGTTGTGTTCTGCTACTGCACAGTGATATCCAGGTAGCAATAAATCTGTGTAATTTCTTATATTACATCTTAAAGGTTAGTTTTTCATTTTTTTAACAATCGAAATCAAGGGGTATGTGTACAAAACAAGAACCTTAAACCCTTGACAAAACATTAAAACCAATATTTCCATAAGAAAGGGAAGCCTAAAGGGCAGTCAAGCCATGAGAAAAAATAATGGTGATATATCATTGTTATTTGTCACTTTTACAGCTGATTTAAAACACGGGTCGAAACCGACCCGTGAACACCGGGCATGGTAATAGGAAATGAAGACAAGACAAGGGTTAAACTTAAAATCAAGAGGGCTTTCTGAAGCTTGTAATTTGTGGGCTCTGTGGATATTTGGTAACCCCCCAGGGTTGGGAGTCACTGTATGGGCCACCACCTAGCCTGGTAAACCAGCGCCACCCGCTGGACGCCGAAGTTTTTCAGCTAGCGAGTGGGTCTGGCCTCGGATCTGAGAACGTTTGAACGCTGTGCCCTGAGTCAGGCAAAACCAATCACAACGTAGCGATTTGTTTTGAATCAAAGCGGGCAGGGTTTTGAGGGAGTGATGATGAACCTCGCAACACTGTTGGGAAAGCATATCAACGGCAAAGATCACCGATTGGTCAGAGTGCGGGCACGGTTTGAAAAAACAACAGGTTGTTCTCATCAACAATCTTCGGAGGTATCGTTCATCGGGGCCAGACTAAATTACTCCGGTCTCACATTTAGGCTGGTTTATCAGGCTAGCCACCACCAGCATTGTGTTGAATCAGACATGGGAATAAACACAGTGCACAAAGAGTACATAGTGGCAGAATTGTCATGAGCTTTGCAAAGCAACAGAACTACTCTGATATTTGTATGCTACATGCGGACCTGAGGAAATGTCACCCACAGTCTGTGACAACAGCGCTACAAGTACAGTATGTCTTTGTGATTGCTCAGTTGCACAGTTCATGTTGAAAGCGAGTTGATATGTGGGTGACATTTCAACTGCCTGGTAATTTTAAACAACATGGCCTCTCTCGTGATGTTGAAATGCATCGAATTAAGTAGCCCACACAGGCCTTTTCCGCAATTGTGTCTATAGCAATGCCACTAAAACGAGGGCATGGGGTCTTTCCATTTGTTTTGCATGTGACACATAGCCTCTTAGCTTAAGTGCACGAGAACATTTGTGTGACTCTCAAGCTGATTGTGTGATAGTTGGCAGCTCCTGGCATGACCATGCATCACATAAATGGGCACTGCTGGAACACAAATGAGTTTTGATACTCAGTATATTTCATGCAGGCATGCAGTAAATGTTGCCGGTGCACTTCCAGACAGCCTGCGTTCCATTAAACAGAGTATATCTGTGCATGTGTTTTTTAAGATAGATAGACAATTCAGGCAGCATTACAGTGGGAACCTGCCAGGACCTGCTGGTGGCGAATTACCATGAGTCTTTGCTTCGGTCTTTCTATTGTGGAATTATTGTTACGGACATCTTGCTATGTGCTGGCACTTACCCTAATCATAAAATTACCAAGCGATCATATCATATCTCAACAAGTCATATTTCTTTTCCATTTTTCTTTTCTTTTTTTTTTTGCTGTACTGGTTCCCCATTTCATATGAAATCTGAAATCATATGCATTGAACCCAAGAAGACTGATGAGGTCATCCAGCCCACACACCTTCAAGGTCAGGTAGCTTTCTGGAACATGTACCATACATTATCATGCTAGCAGTGACGGCAAACTGTTAGAAGGAGGACACCAGATGGGAGACGGAATGAAAAGCACAAGGTTGTTTCACACGACCAGTTTGTATGCTTTTCTTACACAAAAAAATACAAATGCGTAGGTCTTCACACATCTTATTTTAGAAGGTACACTTGGTTTGAACATTTTAGTATAAGGTTAGTATACAGCTTCAGAGTTATAGTATTTGCAGAAGGTGTTTACAGTAAAGCGGGCAAGGCCACATGGACTAGCTACAAGCAATTGTATACAAGGCAGTTGAGTGGCAACCTTGGGGGTATTTACAAACACTCTGTCCAACAATTTAATTTCCTGTGTGGGGGTTATGGTAAACTTGAAGTAGTTCACTTTCAAATTAAGTCTTTTAACTTTTTGAAGGATTTACCTTTTAGGACAAAACAATTACTGCATTCTATTTCTGATAATAAAGTAGCCTATACATCAGTCATGCTTACGGCTACCTGCAATTTGCCTTAAGAAAAAAAAAACAGACAAAAGAGAAAAAGGAAGATATGAAGTGGAATATGCCACCAATGAATGCAGTCGCTAATGACTTTACATACTCTTTATGTATGGCACACCAGGATCATTTGATGTGTCATGGATGTTTCTCGTTAATCTCTCTACTGTAGCTTATACTTCCCTTTGTTACACGGTGCTCAAAGAAGGAGAGCAAGGTGTACAGTACATCAGGTGATTTAAAAAAACAAAACAAAAAACAGTAGCAAAATGTTTTCCATTATTTCATCAGCCTTTACGAGTGACTCAAACATGCCAGACACCCATTTTGAATCTGTCACCTACCAGCACAGTACAGTAGGCATTCTTACATCCCGGCAGACATGCTAAGAGCACAGAGTGCCGGAGTCTAATGGCTTCCCCATTAAGACCAGGAAACAGGCAGCGAATCCGCTATTTGTCAAAATCTTCAGCGAGATATATGAACATGTAATGATGTGGCATTTGAAACGTAATGTCAAAACAGCGTTGTAAGGCTGCATTGGCTATGTCTATTTTTAAAATATCTGTGCATAATGTACATCATTTTTCTCTGTGCATATTTTTTTACTCACCTAAGCTTGCACAGTTGTAATTACTTACTGAACGTATTTCCTAATAATAAACGCTTAACATCACAACCTCTAACATCAGTTTCAAACTATTTTTGGTGCCTACTAAAACAGGAAAGTACATTTATTTTCATCATAAACTAGCAGAGTGATTAGATGATTTATATGGGTGATTCAAAATGCTCAACAAATTCATGAATTCCATATTTTCCAGTCTGTTTTGTGGGTTAATAAACCCACATATGCAGACATGTTAATTATGAAGTCAAACAAAGTATTAATTACCACTGAGTAAACACAGACAACCGGGATTCAGAGACCACATTACACGTAGCAGCTTGTGTATGGGCAAAGAGATAAAACTAATGAATTTGCAGATGCTCTGAAAGCTTCTAACAGAAAGTAGAATGCAGCTGTTGTCTTCCTGAAATAACTACAATTGTTGCTGTCTCGCTTCATTCCTGCCACAACAAGAAGACATCCACTGGAAGCTACTGCAAAACAGTCTCTTCAATTGGGAGCTGCCTGGTCAAAGCTATCATTGTAGATTGAGCTACAATGACAATAGGTTCACAGATAGGCCTACTGCCCTGCCAATGCCTGTTAAAGGGACACTGTCTGAGATTTTTAGTTGTTTATTTCCAGAATTCATGCTACCCATTCGCTAATGTTACCTTTTTCATGAATACTTACCACCGCCATCAAATTCTAAGTATTCATTATGACTGAAATAATTGCACTTTTCATACATGAAAAGGGGGATTTTCTC
Source organism: Engraulis encrasicolus (assembly GCF_034702125.1). Taxonomy (NCBI): domain Eukaryota; kingdom Metazoa; phylum Chordata; class Actinopteri; order Clupeiformes; family Engraulidae; genus Engraulis; species Engraulis encrasicolus. The sequence goes on along the minus strand of NC_085858.1, from coordinate 27,997,182 downwards.
CATGGTCCGCCATTTTGAATTTCCAAAAATAGCCATTTTTAGCTGCAAAAATGACTCTACTTGGACCATACTAGGAATGTCTTTTTATTACTTCATGTAAAGATCAAATTTGGCAATAGGCAGCCCAGTTTCAATGAGCAGCATAGGTGCAGTACCTTTTTTGACCATTTCCTGCACAGTGTCCCTTTAAGAAACCTCTGACACGGCTAAGCCGTGGCTCAGCCTGGACTACTATGCCAGTGTTGTTTCCCGCCCTAGTCCTTTGGCGATCCTTCCCCACCTCTCTCTCCCATGTCATTTCCGGTCTCTCTCCACTTTCCTATCTGAAAAAATAGTAAAGCATCTTAAAAAAAGAAACGTCTGACATTATTTGGAAGTTTTGCAGTCATTAGCTAGTTTAATGGGCTAGCTTTTGTTTGCTAATTTGTTTGTTTATTTCTGCATTCAATGGCTGAATGAGGAAGCAAAGCAAGGGAACAAAAATAGGCCTACCTCGTTTCCTGTTCTCGGTGTGTGTGTGTGTGTGTGTGTGTGTGTGTGTGTGTGTGTCCCCGTCCGTTCGTTTGTTCGTGCACGCGGCGCGCATGTGTGTGTGCGCGTGCATGTGTGTGTACACTTTTAAGTTCCTAAATAGGCCTCCTTGATGCCACTCTCCCCCTCTCTGTGATGTAACCCTTTGTGTCCATCTGCATCCTGCTGTTTCATCTGCCCGTCTCCCCATTGTGGGCGATAGAGGCTGAGAGCAGCGAGGGTGGTGGTGGAGTTGTGTGGTGTGTGTGTGGGGCTAACAGGCTCATAGGTTACCATCATCCCCCATCACCCCCCAGCTCCCCTCGCCGTGCAGTCCCCTCCCTTCAGGTTGTAATTGTGATGTTGCCGCGGCTCGAGTGCGTGTCGTGAAAGCATACTTCTAAATTCAGAATGCGTCACAGATACTGTCCGTCTGATGTGTTTGATGAAAATCTGCCTAATGCATGCTTCAATCTCTCTCTCTCTCTGGTAGGTATTGTAACCATGAACAATAGTTCAAAATCGATATGAACTTAAACTTGTCGGTGTATGGTTTTGTTTGCTCTGCTATCCGTGGGCTGCTGGGACAAAAATGTATATTCACCACAGTACTGAAAACAGATCCCTCTCATCAGTAGAAGGGTCTATCTGGGGGGAAAAGATGTTGCCAACTTCCTGTGGCACATGAAAGTAACATCATGATGGTCTTTTGGGAAGTGTGGGAGCCAGTCATTGTTAATTGGTGCTAGCCGTTTGCAGGTTTTGGTAATGACAGTACCCTGCAGGTGGTATCCAGAAAATAATGGCATATTTGCAGTAAGTTTGTTTGTGAAATCATGTTTGTGCTTTCCAATGGGCATCCCGCATCATTTGGGGTTTTTTTGGGTGCCAGTCGTTCTTGATTGCAGCCATTTGATCATTTTTGGTAATGACAGTCCTGGTGCGCTTTGAAATTAGCCTGTTTTTTTTCTTGGTCATTGTGAATTTTGCCAAACATTTAGAAATCTGCAATTTCAGAGTCATTATGTTCAAATCTACTGCCTAGGTTTACCTATATACCCAACCAACTCTTCCCTGTGTATGCCATTCTGAAGTGTAATGGCTGCAAAAAATAAACTCCACTTACCAAAGGAGTGTGATGGTATAATCATACCATAATGTGGTCACTGAAGTATATGCATAGAATGGTATAGATGTTTTTCAGAGTTAAGGCGCTTGTCCAACTCCTGTTTTCTACCCAGTATAGCTCCACATGACACAACTCTGCCCTCATTTTGCTTTCCAATTACTTCAGTATGACATGGCATGGCAGGCTGACTCAATAGTAAGACGACACAGCACGAAACAGCTGAGTTGTACGTGGGAAAAGGGCCTTTAGTGTGCTAATCGACTACCTTGGACCTGCCCCTTATGGCCATACCAGTTTGTATTTGATGTGATGAAAGTCAAATAGCAGAAGTGAGTTGGCCAATTATTATTTTAGAGCTTTGTGCTGCCATACCCTCACTCTAATTTTGGGAAGGTGTACAGAAGTGTTCATAAAAATGCATGGGCATTTTTGCGCAGCTCCCACTAAATGGTTTGCAAGAAAATACAAAATGACCAATAGCATTGGCCCTTGAGGATCATGTGAGGACCAGGAAGTGCCCTGTACAGGTATGCCAGATAACCAGTCCAGCCCTGAGTGCCAGTTTAAGGATGGTGGAGGGTACATATCTTATAGTGTAGCTTGTATTTCCTTGGAAATCGTGCTGTTTCAAATGCTGTACCCACACACCAGAATGTTAAATAACCGAGGAACAGTGGTACATTGCATAACTCAGGGATCCTGGTTATTTTCAACCTGCAGTCTGCGACACACTGTAGCAGTCTGTGACCTGCACACCTGTCGTGTTTGGATTCTATTAGCTTCCAATATATACACTAGGTGTTCCATCTGTCTTCTATACAGCTCTCGTAATATAAAATTAGTATGCTCAACCTTATACTGACGGCGGCCGGTCACCAATACAATGGATGGAACTCTCCATGGAATATTGTGTGCAGTGCTTAGAATGTGGAGACATACCGGGTGTGGGCCACCTAATGCATTATGAAGATGAGCCAAGTCCACCTCTGCTTCAATGGACCTGTCATCCGCCATATACATGGCTGCACAATGAGCGCCATCTGTGCTGCCGCGGATGTGTATCTATACCCAGAGACCGGCTATAGCTGGATGCAGCCTCACCACCACCAGTCCAACACCCAGGAGGACACAGGATGGCGCATTGTCGGAGATGCTTTTTTCCCTTTCAGGTGAGAGATGCCAAGAGACATCATAGAAAACGATCTCATCTGTGGCACAAGATATTGTCAGGGAGCACTCTGGTGCTGTGAAATCGCAGTCATACATATACATAGCCCGGTGACAGCTGGCAGTCACCTACACAAGTGCACCTACCCATTCTGTCTTAATGTCATATAATATTTGTGATGGACACATTGTGACCACACAAAAGAGCAGGGCTGGACATCATCATCTCAATTGTACCACAGAAAAATAGGCAGCACAAAATGTCCTGCTTAGTTACAAGCTGTAGGACCAGTGCTTGTTTGTGTCACTTCTTTGGTAAACAGACACATCATTGCACATAAAGGTGCATAATGAGTCTTTAAAATTTTCAGATGGTTCCCCACAGAGTGTTGAACCATTATTCTATCCTGTATGTGGATGGTTATTCACATTAGAAATGGTTCATCACGGGCTAGGATCATAATGGCCTGTGCATAATGGCCTTTGTCATATCAGCATCAAGTAGTCAAAGAACTGTAGCCTCAACGAGTCACTGAAGCACCGAAAAAGGTTTTTACATGGCGTCTCTCTGAAGGACTGGTACAGGACTGGGCCCATTATTGTGGCTCTTACCATGACGGATCATACCATATATGGCTTAATGTGAATAATTGTTTACCAGATAATAGTGGTGCGAATGGGAAAAGACACCAAGAAATAAATGGTAAAATGGAATATCCAATCTAGTGTGGTGAGACGTTTGTGGAGAGACATTTTTTCGCATACACAGAGGGAAGGTTTTTTTCCCTGCTCAGCTTAATTGGAACAGATACTGTAGCCATTTAAATGACTATATCACAGGTACATTACCGAGTAAGAAATGGAAATACTTACTTTGGCTGGACTTGCTTGGCCCCTTGGTTTGATCATTTGGCTCAATGAAAGAAAATGGAGAACAGGAGTGGGAGACGAAAGAACGAAACATCACACAGGCTACATATTGCTGAAATGATTTTGTTCTCCCCAATGTTTCCCCCCGTTATCTGGCACTTGTGAGAGTGAACACACAAAAAAAAAATGCAGAAGGGATGTACGTGTATTCATTTGCAGTGCAGGTTTTCGTTCTTTGATTTTTCAATTACTAGGGAAAACAAAGGCAAAACAAACCACCACATCTTTGTGACTGCTCACTGTACACTATGTTCGCTTCAAAAAATCACATTGAATAACCTCATCAGTCATAAACACATCACACAAAATATTGTTCAAATGCTTTGCTAATATACTAATTGCACTCATACACCACCGTACTTGGGCGCAAATTGAATTTCAACACTGAAACAGCTTTCACTCTTAACTGAAAAAAAATACTTTGTCATCAGTCACCAGCCTTAAGGATGTAGCTTTTTTGTGATAGTCCCTTGAAATTGCAAAGGCAGCCTCTAATCTCAAAGCCGCATGTGGTTCAGAGGAGGGATTTAAATGTTCACAGGTTAAATGAAATTAAATTACATGTGGTCAAGGTCTGAGACGGGGTATCAAAGAGCTTTGGAAACATCAGTACCAGCACCAGCTTGCATGCACATGCACCCACACACACACACACACACACACACACACACACACACACACACACACACACACACACACACACACACACACACACACACGCACACATGCACATATTACACTCTCACACACACAGACTCGCGCACACACATACACACACGAGCACACTCACACACACACACATGCACACGTACACACACAGAGACACGCATGTGAACACATACAGAGAGAGAGAGAGAGAGAGAGAGAGAGAGAGAGAGAGAGAGAGAGAGAGAGAGAGAGAGAGAGGCAGACAGATAGACAGACAGAGAGCTTGTTTTGAGTTCCCAGACAGCCTTGTTTTCTGTTTGATATTTCCTCTTTGTCTCATGTTCCAACTGTATGCTCTGAAACAGAGAAAAGAGCAAGGCTGTGTCTGAGGGATCTCTGTAAGGAAAAAAGGCTCCTGCTTTGGAAATGGTCAGCATTGTGAATTGTGCTGTTTCTCTGTTGTGTAAACCTGACCTCTCCCTTGTCTGATTTCAGAGGCTTTCAAGATATCTGCAGAAACTGCAGAGCTGAGTTTTTTTTTTGTTTTTTTTTTGCAGCCCTCATGTTCTGAATTTGTTGGGAAATTTTACTCGGCTATTGTAGTATGCACAGTGTGTGCACCTGGCGGCTTTGTGAAGGAGTAACCTTTATCGATGGAGAGATGTCTTGACCATGTTGTCTGCCCACTACAAAGGAAAACTGTTTGTATTCACCCCTTCACTGCCCACCCCTCTGGCCTCAAAACCCCGGCACTTGTAGCCCGGTAAAGCATTTCATTTTGTTCAGACGGTCTGTCTGACTGTTCTGAACTGAGAGAAGTTTGCTCTCATAATGCTTTACCCCACATATACACTGTAATTTAAAACCATCAGATCTGCATTTAACATAACTGCTAATGTGTGGTAGTGCTGTATGCTTGATGCTGTGTTGTGCATATGCAGTGGTGTAGTCTACTTTTTTGAAGTGGGTATACTGTATATTTGAGCATTTTTTGAAGTGGGTATACTGTATACATTTGCGCTATTCTAAATAATGGATCAATCAATTTTAAATGGGTATACTGAAATCCCAGAAATGCGTATACCCACATTCTACGTAGACTACACCACTGTGCATATGCCATTAGGCCCGTTCATGATGTGAACAACCGATCAACCCTGATCAAATTGATGCAGCACACACATCTGCACCCTGCTCAGCATTAGTGATCACTAGAATACCTGTGTTAACACTGAAACATATTGCTTTGTAAACATAGTATCATTCCAACGCGTCACTTTTTGACTCTGTAGTCGGGAGTAATTGACGCTAAGAGTGTGCATTTAGCGCCTAAAACTGCCGTTGCACTCCAAACCACATCCTCGCGGCTAAAAACTCCCACGGCTAAAAGCTGCTAATACCACACACAGCTCTGCCATTTAAAGAGAGAGAGAGAGAGAGAGAAAACCAACCTCTCCTCTCCTCTTGCTTACTCTGGGAGCCCAGCCAGCTCCTCTCCCCCCGGAAAAGCCCCTGCAGTGTGAGAACTCAGGAACCTGCGGATGCAGCTTGACCTTGATGGAGCACCGCTGTGGTCCACTTCCACCCTCCGCTGTGGTCCACTTCCACCCTCCGCTGTTGGCACAGCGATGGCACGGTGGCATGGTGGCACGCCACCTCTAGACTCCACTGGTCCAACCGGCCAGAGCAGAGCAGGCCTCCTGGGCATGGAGAGAGAGAGAGAGAGAGAGAGATAGAAAGAGAGAAAGAGAGAGAAAGAGAGACGGAGACATAGACATAGACAGAGACAGAGACAGAGACAGAGACAGAAACAGAGATGAAAAGAGAGAGAGCGAGAGATAGAGTGAGAGAGAGAGACACAGAGAGAGAGGCAGAGAGAGACAGAGAGAGAGAGAGAAGGTGGTGGAGCGATAAAAAGAAAGATCGGGGTAGAGAGAGAAAGATTGAGAGGGGAAGAGAAAGAGAAACAGAACAAGCAGGCCAGCCATGTTGGCCCAGCATTGCCAGTAGTGTTTGCCAAACACACAGAAAAGCCCAAAAAAGCAGAAACGATTTCCTGTTCGCTCATCAGCCCAAAATAAAATAATAAAACAGACGAGATGCTCCAGTGCATCTGATCAGATCTCAATTCCCGTCTGGATAGCCGTCTTTAATAAACAACACAATTAATGAATGGACTCTTAGTTTCAGCTTGGTGGTGCTGGTGGCTGATGCTCAGTTGGCCTGGAACCCTTCAACATCTGGCAACGTAGCGTCCCTCTGCTGCTCAAGGGGGAGGCTGAGGTGATTGTTCACTCAACGGTACCAACCTCAGGGGTGCAAGCACTCTGTTTGGAAAGGGAGTTGGGAGGAGGAAAGAGGAGGTTGTGTTTGTGCCAGAACGACACATGCACCCAGGAACGAGCTCCAAAATGGCTTGAAGAAAGAAGCTGGGTTGTTCGCTACCAGTGTTGCTACAGTGGGGAAATAATCTGTCTCTTTGGATGTTTTCTTTCGCATTGTTTCATTATTCTCGTAGTTGTGTTCACTAGTTTTTTTTGTTTCTTCAGGGGAAGAAGTTTCACAAAATATTAAGGAGACTCTCAGCACTTACTTTGGTGCTCTTGACTTTTCGTGGTTATTAGGCTATAATGTTTTTTTTCCCACTGTGATGCATTTCTGTTAAAAAACACAGGCGGGATTTAAAGTGAGGCAAGGTTTCATTTATTAGACTTTAAATGCAGGGTAGAAGGAAAATTTCGCTCATTGAGATTACTCGGTGCTTGGGGCAGAAATGGCTGAGAGGTGTAATACATTTCTTTCTCCTCCTTCTTGGCCCCAGTTACATGCGGGGGGCTAAACTGTGTGAGAAATGATTGTATTCCGAATGAGGGCACGACCTGACAAAATAAGAAATAGGTCAGATTTGATTTCACATTGTTTTTTCTGATGAGTGGTGTGCTATTTCATGACCAAATTATAACCTTTATCCCCGGTGCCTTGCCAGGGCTGGACTGGCCATCTGGCATAGCAGGCATTTTCCGGTGGGCCCCGCAACTGCGTGGGCCCCTATTTTCAGAAATGTAAAAAAATATTATTATTATTTATTTTAATTTTTTTACATTTCTGAAAATAGGGGTCCAAGAGGGTGCAGGCCCCACAGGTGAGTCAGTTCTAATTAATTCTGAGGGGTCCCTTTAAGCCAAAAGTGCCCAGGCCCTATTTCTACCCAGTAAAGCCCTGTGTCTTTGACACATCTACAAGTGGATCCATATGCAGTCATGTGTTGCTAGCTTCTCAGGTGACAATCATGGGACTTCCTGTGCATAGGACCAAAAGAAAGCATAATTAGGTTCAAAGGTGATATGGATCTATCCCCATAATTTCTTGTCCTAACCCCCTTGAGATGGATGGAAATTAGGTATGCATCAGATTTGACATAGCTGTCAGTGCGTGTGACCTGCTGATGCTAACAGGCCCTGGGGGAGAGTCAAACCAGCAGATGCATAGGGGTCAGGGTTGACAAGTAGAGAGAAAAAAATGAACACACGAGACACAAATTAAATGTGCTATTCTTTTAATTGACGAATTTCCAACAGAGGTAATAGAGTGTATCGCCTAGGCAATGTGTAAGGACTGGCCATGTCAAAAGCTCACTTGGTCTGCACTCCTGACAAATGAATGACAAAAAACACAGCACGAATGTAAAACATGCCGTCTCTGACAAGTATTCCTGTCATTATTTTGTCATTGACCGTCATCGTATAGCATCAAAACATATACATTGATATAAGCAACTCATTTACCGAATGACTGAATTAATTCTGATCTTTTGATGGAGTTGTTAAAATACAGAACACAGCAACAGTCAACAAAGCAGGGTGGCGTGGCGCTGAGGACTGGGGTCACACACAATAGCAACATGCTTATCGCTGTATTAACCTCTGGCAAAAGGTTAACTCCGCTTATCATGGTGATATAGTCAAAGGACAAAATCTGCTTTTCCTCATAAAATTATCATTCTAAATGGCTCCCTATTCACAAACCCCCTCACCTCTCTGACCCTCTCAGAGGAGAGAGTGGGTGTCCTGTGCATTCTAAATCGCCCATAATGAGGGACCTTTTTGTGCAAAGGTTAGGAGGTCTTTACCTTTAATTTAACCAATATTACAGCCAACAATCATGTCGCCCGGCCAAAGGATTATCTTGTGATTACCTGCGAGATGACTTCACTGCGCTCCGACCGCTCTCTTTTCATGACCGATATTAGCAAAAGCATTGAATGTGATTTATGATTATGAGCAATCCATTGTGCGTATTTGAAAACCTGCCACTCCAAAATGTGAAGTCCCGCACCCGCCATGAATTAAAAGATAATGGTTGTTGTTCAGAGACAAAATACGAGGCTGATTGGATGCGGTGAATGTTTCTCACACCGATGGCCCTTAAGGTGAAATGAACCTGATTAAGCTTCGTACACACTCTGGGAACGAATGTGATGCCACTCTACAGCAATAGTAGAACGCTGTGCATTATGGGGCTACAGCTTGGCTATCATCTCAACTGCTTGCTTGTGGAAAACAGAGTTTCCTCAGGATCTGAGAAGCCAGACCATTCCAAAAACAACACAAAAGTCAGACAGATGGAGAAACAGATTTTATGTGTTTGTGTTTCTTTTTTTGTTCCTCTTTTTTCTACCAGCGGGGATAGAAATCAACACATTTGCACAGGGGATCATGAAATCCTCTGTAAGACCCTTGTTAATGACTGTGAATATCTCCAGTCAATCGCCAAGGACCCTCAATTAGTGTGTGTTATTGTTCATTCATTATTGTTCATTCAGAAGAGTGACTATTGTGATATCCTCACATCACAGATGTGGTACAAGGGCCTTCAGATATCTCAGTACTGTCTGATGCTGTCTCAGTGAGAGTTCTTGGAAAGGTGTTGTCGGTGTTGAACGAGGTTACTGGCGTGGATGAGGAAACAGTTTAGCAGGTTTCTGGCAGTGTCATCTCACATTATGTCCCAGCATGCACCACCTGACATGGCTTGCCTCGTGTCCTTGCCACCCATTCAAGAGGACAAACATGTTGGAGTGCCATGTGTCAAGTGCTGATACACATGTACACGCAAAGATACTTCATGTCGTAAGGTATTGGCCGGGCCCAGGACAAACCCATTTAAAAGCCCCCCCCCCCCCCCACTAATTTCATACCATATAATGAGAACCCAATTGCCCCTCACCCGGGCCCGGGACAACTAACCCTTTAGTCTCCCCCGTCGACTTCCCTGGGTATGGTTACAATCGTTGTTTTCCTATGACAGATGTACTACACTTGTGGTAGAATGTGGTTAATGCAGTATCTGTCTGGAATGTACACAGTAAAAAATGCAGTGTTAATTCAACCCTCAAGAGAGTGGGATGAAATACACTCTAGAAGGTGTTAAATCAACTCACTAAGTGTTGCACTGCAACTAACACTTCAATTTCTGTGTACTTGTGTTTTATATGTATTCTTTACTATATCTCCCCCTTTGTCCAACAGCTGACACAGAGAAACAAAGATGACCTTCACGCCCTACGCACAGCAGCAGGGGCGGTTTACTCTGGCACGAGGAACGTGTGCGACCAACGACGAGAACTATTTTGCAGAGCAATTTAAAGGGCAGGCGAAGGGAAAGGAAAGGAAAGGAAGTGAAATATTATGCTCAGTCACAGTCTGCCGAGAGACGCCAGCAGCGAAATTCAATTACTAATAATGTAAATTCCCAGGCTAATTGGCTCGCCACCATCTGTCCTCCGACTAAAATAATGAGTAGGCCGCGTTAGATATTTGGAGGAAAATAATTTTCAAAAAGGGACTCCCTCTGTTTGAGTAAAAAAAGTGCAAGCTCATTTTCTTTTCCACGCCCGCCTTATAGAAACGGCAATGTTCAGACGAGAGAGCCATGTTGTCCATTGGATAGGAGGAGGAAGAGAAGGAGGAGTGCAGGTTAGCGGTGCGTGTGTGTGCATGTGCGTGTGCGTGTGTGTGTGTGTGTGTGTGTGTGTGTCTGTGCATGTACAGTATGTCCAGTATGTCCATGCGTGTGCATGCATGTGTGTGTTTGCTGGTCATGATGATGACGACGATGATGATGATGATGAGGAGGAGGAGGAGGAGGAGCAGGACAGGGGAGATGTAGGGTGTTGTGGGCACAGAGGGAGGACTATGGGGTCTCCCAGCCAGGCAGGTGATTGACTGATTAATTTCTCGGCTGGTTGTACAGATCTCAGAGACTCTTCATCAGCCTCCCGGCTTGTCCCTCTCGCCCCCCTCTCGCCCCCCCTCCATGGCTGGCTGCGCCGCTTGATTGTATGCAGATGAGTAGTACTGATGAAGTCATTATGGTTACACGTCGCACACACTCGTACATACACATGGGCACACGCACACGCACACGCACACACACACACACACACACACACACACACACACACACACACACACACACACACACACACACACACACACACACACACACACACACACACACACACACACACAACATATAAATAAGGGGTTTCAAGGGCCGCCACTTGAGTGCCACTTATTAATAATCTGTGGGATATAGGACCCTGCCTTTTGCCCCCCTGCTTTAGCTGGAGATATCAAAGCTGATTGGCATTTTTTTTGTCATGTGTGCTAATCAGCATGCTAGGAAGAAATTAGCCCTGATAGCCAGATTAAGAGAATATTATCATAATCAGCAGAATATACACTATAGATAGATAGATAGCTGGGGCGTTTCTTTTTTTTCAGTGAGTGAATTGAGGATAAGGTAGCACATGCTAATGCAACTGAAATGGGATCGCCTTTTAATTTAATTACCTGCTGATTACATCAAGTGTGTATATCCGCAATCTCTAATTAAGAACGTGTTTGCATCTCATTAGTAGTCAAAGCCTCATGTGGAGTTGGGCTTTCAAGAGTTTGCTTTGAAGCTACTCGCGTTTCATCTTTGTCCCTCTATATACTTCTTTTAAAGTGCCACTCAAAAAGTGCCACACATCACTTTGACACGGCCCTGTAGTTAAGCGTAAATGATTGTGGATGACAAGCTCATCAACGTATGGGTACACAGTTTTCACAGCTTATGGTCCAAAGGCCAAACTCTTGCCTGCTGACGGTTAAAAGCAACAAACATGAAAGTGCAAAGCGTTTATACATAATTTCATTCAGTTTTGTCAGGATGGGCTACTCCATCGAGTAACCCATCTTGATCCATGTGCTACCAACAGACAGTAACACTTTACTTAAAGCCCATTCTATAGTGCATTATGAGCGCATTTATAATGAACTAAATGCACTATAGAATGGGCTTTAAGTAAAGTGTTGACATAGCCCAAGCCAAAAGCTTATCTCTAACACCTAATAAGAGCACTGCTGTGGTGTGTTGTAAATGGCATGGCATGGCATGGCATCTGAGCTTGACATGCAGCTCATATCGACGACACCACACCAACATCTACAGCTAAAACAGACAGACAGGGACAGGACAACAACATCCATTTGCATATTAATGAACTTTTATTCTTCACTGGGCTGAATGGGGTCTTTCAGGCTCATTGTGAGAGTTGCCTTTAAATTTGATGGGGGGCCCGACAGTGTTTTTGTACCTCAGAATTGGCCATGTGGCGGTTAATCGTAGAGCACGGACTTTACTGGTGACGAGAGTGACAGAAAAATAATGAAAAACATCTTGTCAGTGCATAACAGGCAGTTAATTTCTGAGGGGGCAGGCTTCTTTCATGGTGGCGTCATCAATGACTGGCGCAGTAGAACATGGCACAAAATTACAAGAAAGGAGGCGGAAAAAATCATTTTATACAACATTGGAAGGATGTTACAGGAAGTGTTTATTAGATGCCTCCCATGGCTATCTCTGATGTGCTCTGAGATGTTTGCCATGTATTCTCTATTTGACCTTGAAATTGACTGTGTCCCATGTTCAGCTACTGTATCAACGTGAGGCATGTTGAGCTACATACATGTATTGTGCTATTATTACATTACATTACATTGTTGTTATGATATTATGTACGATATCATGTAAGGGCAAACTCTTCCATTAGTCAAACTGAGCTGTGTTTATTTGAAACATGTTCCCCTCTCTCTCTCTCTCTCTCTCTCTCTCTCTCTCTCTCTCTCTCTCTCTCTCTCTCTCTCTCTCTCTCTCTCTGTGTGTGTGTGTGTGTGTGTGTGTGTGTGTGTGTGTGTGTGTGTGTGTGTGTGTGTGTGTGTGTGTGTGTGTGTGTGTGTGCGGGTGCATGTGTATTTGCATGCATGCGTGTGTGTCACCTATTGGCAGCCTACATGTATTTTTCATTCTGTGATAGATGCTCATCAGATATCACCGGTAAAACTGAACTATAGCTGACCTTTTCCTTTAATCTGGCTTTCTAAATCTTCTATCTACAGTTCGGAAGGCATGAAGATCCACCTCCTCCAGAGATCCACCAGCATGCCTCAGTGATGATATATCTCCTGCATGCCAGGGGAGGCAAGGCCTTCAGTTGTTGTGTTTGCCTTCTTGTTTCCTCCTCCTCCTCCTCCTCCTCCTCCTCGAGCAAACACATCCCTCCATCCTATCCCACCAGCTCTGCGCTCTGTGCCTTTCCATATGTCTGGTGGACAACTAAATGCCATGCGGGACGCAATAACACAGAGCCAGCCAGGGACTGGTGCAAATGGCACAAATGGCCTTTTAATTCTTTTCTCTTTTTTTTTTTTTTTTTACTGGTGAGCTCATTCTGGCTAATTATGACCACAGAGTCTGAACGCCACAAGGCAGTAAAAAAATGAACAAGGGAATAATTGCATGGATGTCTAAATCCTTAAACACTGTTCATGTTTTTACTTGTTTTTTTTTTATTTGTCACTGTGTCCTGAGTTGACTTAGCTAGGAGTACATGACAAACACGGAGTGCTGGAATGAGAAGGATAAAAAATGTTGAGAAGTGAGAAAGCTGAGTGGAGGGAGGCAGTTGTATTGTAAAAGTGTAACCCTGCTCTCCTCCACTGCTGCTCAGTGTCAGCTGTAGGGGTGTAAATCACAGCCTTCATGACGATACGATACGGTATCGATTTCTTAAATCAGAGATTCGATTTTTTTTTCTCGATACTTAGGAATTCCCCACGATACGATGCGATTTGGTTCGATTCGATTTTTTCCAATTACTTTTCCACTACTATTGTGTTATGGAGCTAGGGCATTGCACAGGGGCCAGCGATTCGATTCTTTTCGATTCTTAAGAATGCCCCACGATGCGATGCGATTCGATTAAATCGCCGGGCGATACTTCCGATACATCGATACATTTCGATTTTTATTTACATCCCTGGTCAGCTGAACAAATGAAAAATATAAATGTAAATGAAAAGCCGTACCTGACCTCCAATCACTCACACTCTCTCACATAAAAGGATCTCACATTGGAAGCCATAACCTTTACAAGACATGTACTGCTCGACAAACAAGTCAAACGAATATGACTGAAATGCTAAACGATAAAAGAAAACACACCAGCACAACCAAAACAGTCAAAGAACAGGACATGGGAAATGTGTTGTGATGTAAGTCATACGACGCGATGCACTTCCCCCACAACACGACGTAACACTCTCAGCACACAGATCAGTGCACACGCTAGGAGCACTGATTTCTGTTTAGCTCACCGTCGCTCTGGTTGCAGAGTGAAGTCTCTCTTTTACCTGATGTGTATACAGACAGCCTCGTTATACACACACCATTCTACCAGTGGAATGTTACAG
>NC_085858.1:27965501-27980501 GCF_034702125.1 Engraulis encrasicolus | reverse complement strand
TATGGTGATGTAGGGGTATGCATGCGTGTGTGTTTGTGTGTATTTATGTATGCATATTTTTGTGTGCAGGAGCCAAAATGTATGCGTGTGTGTTTTTTCTACATGTGTTTATGTGTGTGTGCGTGTGTGCGTGCGTGCGTGCGTGTGAGTGTAATATCTACATGATCAGCAGTCAGCCAAAGTGATGAAGAGGTGTGGGCCAGGCCAGGCCAGGCCAGCGGCATGCATTAGCCAAGGCACGCAGGGCTTGTGTAATCTTTAAGTACACTTTTATGAGGGGGGGGGGGGGGGCATGATTTAAAATATGGATGTAACTGTGAGGCATAGATACAGTGGGGCCCTATATAGTGTAGTAAACTATGGGCTTATGTTATTTACTCTATGTAATACGTTAATGGTCAAAGACATGCACCTGGCTACATGGGCATACTGTATTTACACACACACACACACACACACACACACACACACACACACACACACACACACACACACACACACACACACACACACACACGCATGCACACACGCATGCACACACGCAAACATAGAATCTATCTATCTATCTATCTATCTATCTATCTATCTATCTATCTATCTATCTATCTATCTATCTATCTATCTATCTATCTATCTATCTATCATACACTGTATTCAATATATAATTGAATCATGAACATATTTAATATACGTATAATCCCTACCCCATATACGTACATTATACCAAATGCTGTGCTTTGCAGTACGTAAACATTTCAAATGCTTAATATGCAAATTGCTTATTTCGTTCCATGTTCATGTTTGCCCATAACCCAAACCTTAGCCTCAACTTCTGGGCGCATATTGAGTTGGCCATTCGAAATAAATTAAGTAGCCTATTTATTGATTACTACAGGACCCGCGGATATCCAGATGCGGACGGCTGCTGCAAAAATCCAATTATTTACTCCTGGCCAATTGTCTGGGCCGCCCGCCCGCCCCGCGACGCCTAAATACCTTATCATGTGCCACGACGTGCGCTGAATGTGTTGTTCACCTTTTAAACGTCGATATATAAACTGATGGGTCTATACATGCAGGGCCGCTGACAGCATTGGACGGGCCCGGGACAAAGTCATCTGAAAGGGGCCCCCTCGCAATCCACACACTGTAGTGAGGAACCAATTCTGGGCCCCCCATTCTACCTGGGCCTGGGACAATATACCCCTTTGTCGCCCCCCTGTCGGCTGTCCTGTATGTACTGTGGTAGTTGTGCGTTTTGCACTGCACACTTTCATTTCCCCTTTACATGTTATCTGAGTTGTCCCTGCGTGGAGGCCTGCCGACAGGTGGGGGGGGGGGACAAAGGGGTATGTCGTCCCGGGCCCAGGGAGATAGGGGGCCCAGAATTGGGTCCCCATTACATCGTATGTATTGGGTAGGGGACCCTTTCAGATGACTTTGTCCCGGGCCCGGCAAAAGCTGTCAGCGGCCCTGCCTGCGCGTGCGGCTTCCTACGTCTGCATGACAGGAAGCATTGTGCTGATGCTCTGTCTCTCTCCGTGTCGGAAAATGGCTCTTGCCTCCAGCAATAAAAAACACAAAGTAGACTCTGCACGAAAGAGAATTAGAGGGAGAGAGAGAGAGAGGGGGATGTGGTGAGGGAACGAAAGAACAAGAGTGAGGGTGCGTGATAGAAAGAGAGAGTGAGGGGAGAGAGAGAGAGAGAGAGAGAGAGAGAGAGAGAGAGAGAGAGAGAGAGTGAAAGATGGAGAGGGTATTTGAAAGACACATTAAAGTGGTGGTCTACGGCAGCCTCAGACAATGAGTTACACCATGCACTCTGAATCAGTAAGCAGAAACATCACTGGAGGAGAATCTTATAGTCAGCACTTTGACACCCCCCCCCCCTCTCTCAGACACACACACACACACACACACACACACACACACACACACACACACACACACACACACACACACACACACACACACACACACACACACACACACGCTCACACACGCTCACACCAGTGCTTTACACTAACTTTTTCGCTTACCAGCCATTTTGGCTAGTGGTTTTCCTGACTCACTAGCCATTGGGCCTTTTCACTAGCCATAATTTTCTTAACCATCATAGCAGCTTTAATGAATTATATAATAGGCTGTATATGTAATGTAGGATAATATAACATAATATAACATAACATAATATAATATAATATAATATAATATAATATAATATAATATAATATAATATAATATAATAACTAGAATTGTTGTTAACTGGTCCAATGTCCATGCATGCATGCATGCTATAAGAACAGATTAACTTATCTGAGGAATGGCATAGCCGTGCAGAAACACCAAGCACAGTGTTGTGGAAGGGCACAAATGTAAGCTACATGAGAGCAAAATATTTCTGTCTTTGATCTGAAGGGCACTTTCGATGCGCAAAGTAAGTTAGATAGTGCAAAGTCATTGCCAAGCTTCGCATGTCCTCGGTCATGGATGTGGAATAACACCTCTTCTGGAATATTTTCTCATAAAAGTAGGCTATCTACTAGAAGGCACACACATATGCGGCCGGTAACTACAGAAGGAGCTACGACTTCCTTTCATTCCGTTTAATAGGCCTATTGAGTTGTTTAAAATATAAACGGACGCAAAGCAAGATGGGCACATGCGAAGGGACATGGGACATGATTTTGTACTGTCTGGAAGGCTACTACTGCGCGTTGTTTAAGCCCTGTTTGACAGTCGGGAACAACGGCACAAGAAACATGGAGGAATATTAAGGTATGAAGACATACAGGCAAATCAGAAAATGATTTAAACCGAACATTATTAATGCCGCATGTGTCCTTGTCTTATCACTGCGCTAATTAGTCTCAAGACTTTCTCAAGACTGAGGTGTTCTCCTCTCGCCTTGGTCATTTTAATGTCCACTACTACTATGCATTGTACTAAGGGCAGATCCCAAAACAGGTCAGTTGAGATGAACTTCGCTACTTTATTTTCACGTGAAGGTTTTCAGTGACGCGCGCTGATGTGCCGGTAGCTCGCTGCTGCCACTCATATTCGCAAGATTAGCTCTATCAGATTCCTCTCGGGCGTGAGACACAGGTGACACGTGACACAGGTGCTTCATGGGTATTGTAGGCTCGCGAAATCGCATTGCATTGCGTTTGTAGCAAAGACGGTCCGAGGGAAAAAACTACAAAATGCGGTGCCTCATCATTTAGAATAGTGACGGACCCGCCAGAATGGCTAGTGAACCTTCGGTATCTACTAGCCAACGCCGACTTTCACCCGCATTTGGCTACCTGGCGTGTGTTAGTGTTAAGCCCTGGCACACACACACGCGCACACACACACCATCATCATCACCAGCACCACCACCACCATTCTCTCTCCAGCTCTTATAAAAGTGACAAGCTAGGAACTCTAAGTTGCTCCCACACTTTCAAGCAGTCACTTAAAGTAGCCTATACATCCATGTGCGGTAGCGGTAAAGTTAGTGACGAAAACAGCACAACAGCTCACTGTACTACTGAATGTAAAAACCAAAGCATCCATGTCGCACTTCGCACTTTGTTTCACATGCATCTGTCTTACCGTAACTGTGGTACCAACCACCACGAAACCAATTTGCTTACCATCTCCAGTTAGCCCGGAAAACAAGCTAATGAGTCATTCTCCCATGGGCAGAGAAACAACTTCAAATGAGGTATATGCCTGACAGAGGCATATAAGCGATAGCGTGCTTTGAAATGCTCAACACCACCACACCGCAGGGTTGGAAATGGTAATAGGGCCTTCGATATAGCCACCTACATTCTCGTCTCCCATTTTGCTGTGCACATGTTAATTGGCACCATTGTGCGCTAATGCTAATGCTTCTAGCTAATGCTAATGTTTGTTAGAGGACAGAGTGGGAAGAGCATCTCTCAAACCGCATGCCAAATTGGCGATATTATTGTCACAACGCCCTGGGGCCAAATTACTGTGCAAATACACTCTGGTGCAAGGTAAAGATTCAGTCATTTATTATTATCTAAGTGTGATATCTTCTCTCCGCCACAGCTGCCGATGTCTCTCTCCCAAATAGTTAACGGCAAATGTATTCAGGCAGCGGGGTTTTATTTTATTAGTTTTGTTTATTTATGTCTATTTCTGTGGCATTGAACTGAAGTGGAAAAGGTAAAAGGGAAAGAGGTGGCTCGGAGAAAAGACCATCACAATGTTCTTCCTCCTCCTCCTCCTGAAAAGAAAACACAGGGACTGTTTAGTAATTAGTTGTCAACAGCTGTCAGTGGCCACTTTCAGCGACTTTCAGCAGATAAGGCACACGCAGGATGTTTTTCGCCAAAGCCCCAAAATCCCACACCGCTTTAGGCAATATGCTGCATATTAGGTGCCGAGGGTGTACTGAATTCAGTTTGTCAGTGAGTCATATCAGGCAGTACATTAGACAGACATTGGCAGATGTCGCAAAGAGAACACGAAGTCCAACTAAAACACGAGAGGAAGAAGAAGAAGAGTAAGAAGAAGAAGAAGAAGAAGAAGAAGAAGAAGAAGAAGAAGAAGAAGAAGAAGAAGAGGTGGTGGAGGAAGATAAAAAAGTGTCACTCTGTGGAAAGTCTCTTGAGGTGAGTGGAGTGGGCTGAAAGGGGAACTGGTGTTAGCGAAACACGGCTTATCAAGTCATCTGTCCGCCTACCTGGCTCCCTCAGCTAGTCTCTGGCGCTGGTTCACAGTCGGCCAAGCGCACCAAAAAAATCATTTTCCACAAGGTCAACCCATCCCGTTAATCCTCCTCGGTGCCATCAGTGTGTGTGTGTGTGTGTGTGTGTGTGTGTGTGTGTGTGTGTTTCTGTGTATGTACATACCTGTGGTAGGTGGACAGACTAAACCGGTTCCAGTGGTGTTTTACAGCCACATTTGTGTGTGTGTGTGTGTGTGTGTGTGTGTGTGTGTGTGTGTGAGAGACTTTGTTACATTGTGTCCTAACGTATTGTGTCTGTGTCATAGTGAAGTTGTGAACAACCTCTTTTCCAATGCACTCTCAGTTTCCCATTTCCTGTGTAGCAGATGGGATATTGCCAACGCAGAAACATATTCCCCACTTTCAGGTGAGTCAGCTGTAGCATGTGTGAGCAGTTTGCTATTCTATAAGCCTTAAAGTATAAAGGAATAGGCACGCTGAATAGCTGCAGAGTCTCAGACGGAATACAAACAGTCCCTTATCCAACTCCAATATACCCACACACTTTTCTTTAAAGGAATGTAATATATGCTAAGCTGAGAAGTTTCTCCGATTCAACTGATCAAATGTTGACTTTTTATTAATTCAGTTAAGCTGCCGAGTGGAAAGAATATGTTAGCTGAAATAACAACATGTACTTGGAATCATATATAGGCAATGATTTGGTTACAGGCATGGAAAATACATCATTCATGAAGCCATCACATGCTGAGAAAGAGAGAGAGAGAGAGAAAGAGAGAGAGAGAGAGAGAGAAAGACTCTCATATCTCCGGCAGCTAGATGGAACACAATACTATACGTAGCTACTGGATGAGCATGACAACCACTTGAGCACGCAAGGTTAGGGGACTGTGATGGGATTTTGTCGCGTCCGTGTCTTACCTACGGAGAGAGCCACGGCTCTCCTGTGTGACTGGCAGGAGCTCTAACAGTGGGGGAAGAGATTGTTTAAATGCGATGCAGAAGGAGTGAAAGAGGTGTCCTTTCCAAGAGCCGTGCAGACAGACTATTAACAGTCACTCTGTGAACTGCCCCCCCGTACCCGCCCAACCCCCCATTTCTGCCTCCTCCTCCTCCTTGAATTTATAACATTCCATAGATTGCATCTCCCTTTTGGAATATAAATGATCAGGTTCTGCTTTGAGCAATACAATATTACTGTCAGAAGCACGCACAAACAAATACTCAACCCCAGAGGCAGAAAAATATAAAATATATACTGCCGCAACAGTGTGCACTGAATTGCAGGTGTCTGACAGTAGGGGTGTTCAGACATGCCGGCTCTGCAATATTGGACTTGTGATGCCTGCTTTACAATACGGCCTACTATATTCATATTCAACATGTGTCCAGTTCATAGGTTTTTTTTTTTTTTTCAAACAAAAGCTGAAGGATATCTGGTGTGACAGGTTTTGGTTGTGTGAGACTGACACATGTAGCATGAGGAATGTAATTGTGAGAGAGCACGTTCATTGATCGACTATGCTGTTTGCAGGTAGGTCAATGTTGCCTTTGTGTATTTATTATATATATTGCCTTTGTGTGTTTGCATGTATATGTCTTTATATATAAAAAAAGATCATCTGGCTTGTAGCTCAACTGTAAAGTGAAGTACGAAGTGATCAGTTAAATCATTAAGACACATGAGGCAGAGACCTCACGTGTATATCATTTTTACACATGTCTCATCCGACATACCCATGTCAGATTTAAACTAGGGGTGGGCGATATAGCAAAAATGTCATGTCACAAATTTTTTAGATGCGTCCCACACATCTCTATAAGAGGCTTTGTCCATCCGTCGGTCCGTCCGTCCGTCCGTCCGCCCGCGATACGTTTCTGAATTGTGATTCCCTCTGTGTCCACAGTGCACAGTTCAGTTGCAGTTCAGCTTTGGCCAACATTTTCAGAGAAACATGGCGGCGATTTCTGTGATTTCCAACATCAAAGTTTTTGCTTCATTTAAAGAGCATACATGCTTATAAATACCACCACTATCATGGATTGGTGTAACAATGCACTACAAACTTGCAATTGTGCATTGAAATGTTAGCAAGCTGATAAAGTGCACAATTTGAATACAGTAAAGAATAAGAATAAGAAGTGAAGACAACATCACAAAGTCAGAAAACATCACTGTGATACTGATAAAGTAACATCCTCACTGCAAGACGATCTATACGACTTCTCCACTTTGGCAGATTCTTGACGATTTTCTACTTGATTTCACGATTCAGAATTTAATAGTTTAATAGTTTAATTAGATGTACTGAATCCAAGATTTGGTTTTAGATTCGGCCTTGTTGCTAGGATTTGGGTTTGGTTTCGGTTTCGGGGATCAGTGTAGGATTTGGTATTCGGCTTCGGATGTGGACAAATCTTAAGCGGTGGATTCAGAATGAGGCAGAACTTTTTATTGCTTACAATTACCAAATCCAAGAATCTGTTTAGGATTCAGCCTTGTTGAAGGGGTTCGGTATCGGATTCAGTGATCGGAGTAGGATTCTGTATTCAGCTTTGGATTTAGCAAATTCTTAAGCAGTGGATTCAGTATTCGGCAGAATCTTAAAAATCAAGATTCGGTCCATCCCTAATATTTACCTTTCAGTAGCTGAACCATTTGCATTAACATAACAGTAGAGTTTATACAAGGTTTAGTGTGGAAAGATGTTGTCACTATAGAGTTGGTCTTTCAAACCTAGAGTTTCTGCTCTACACCTCGGCTTGTGCACTATGCGGTCCCCAGAAGTTCATAAAATTAATAAACTGGCAGAGAGCCAGCAATAATTTTTCGTCAGCCAATCAATGGACTGCATTAGGTTAACTCCGCTCTTCTGGGACCGTATCATCATTCAGGACCTGGTACCTCAACAAACCACTGCCAAAAGGAAACATGGAGCGGTATGGGTCAGTTGTTTTTAGGCATGGTACGGTTTGCGTTGCAAACCGAGACCGTACGGTTTGCATGTCACGGAACGGGGTAGTGGGCAACCGCACGGTGCCCACGGTTTCAAAAAAATAAAAAAATAAATAGAGTGACCACCGGCGGACGACGCTATTAAAATCCTACTACTTTTACAAGCATAAAACACAAAGACTACGTAGGATATTGAGTGTGGAAAGACTGATTTCTATCAGCCAACTGAAAGACATAATGTAACAGCATGCGCCAGCTGACTAGGCTACAGTAGTCTACAAGCAAGTGCAGGTCGGTCAGCAGCGTCACCCTCTCCCCCCTCTCTCTCCACGTTAGCGCAAGTGACTGTTCCCAGCCTTTATGCTGACCATTTTAAATTAAATGAACATGAATTTACAAACAATGACAGATTAGCAGAACAAAGTAGACTATGACTTACGTTACAGTAGCCTAGTGTAGGCTATATCCACGTGGCATTGAATGGGGATTCCGGACGGCAAAATGCGAGATAATTGAACATATCCATCAGATTCACTGTGCTGTCCTTAACTGCAATCAACTGTAGGCCTAGTTATATGTAGCTAGTTAAACTCTGATGGACGGAAGGGGACTTTGTGCTGTTGCCTAGTTAACATTGATGTTTAACACTATAACAAAAATAAAATTTGACTGTTTTAAAAGGCTCAGCTTCACAGGAGTTTTGTGAAACATTCTTGTGCATACACTTCTAAAAAAACGATCTTTTAAAATTATTTGTTACCTTAACTTTCACATTTTAACATAACATAACCCTATCACTTGTTCACTTAAAATTGAATTTGACTCTATTTGACTTCTATGCTTCTCACGGCCAGCAGTTTCATGATAGGAAGCAACTGATTCATAAGCGCAAAACTCGCAGAAAGCGGTATCAAAATAAAAGTCCAATTCGTTCTCAGTGTGTCATTAACCAAAATAGTCATACTACACTGACCTAATGGTCCCATTACCTACAGGAGTGTAGCTGTTTTATTTTTACACGTCAAATGTGTTATAGCATGTAATATTTGAATATTTGTCAACTTAAAAGTTAGGACTTAGTTCTCCCTTTTTGTGAAATAAATGGAAGCATGTTAAAATCATTGATATCTTTCTTCTTTCAGTTGGGTTAAATGAAGTCAAATTCAACATACCCATGATAAGCTTACATTTTCATTCAAATTTTTATATAATACATTTTATTTAAAAAAAAAAAAAAGAAAACCAGAACCGTACAAAACCGAAAACCGTGACCTTGAAACCGTGATATGGACCGAACCGTGACATTTGTGAACCGTACCACCCCTAGTTGTTTTAGAAGGCTTCATAAACCCTGAAAGTGGAAATTGTGTTTTGGGCCACAACCACTTAACCATACCCCCTTAGGTGGGAAGTGAACTCTGAATGGACCAAACCAGGAGCTGTGCCACCTTATCAACACCTTTGCTCTGGAACCAAGATGGGGAAGGGGGGGAGGGTTATTTTGACAGGGAATGTATCTTAGCCACCTTTCACCAGTAGTGCAGAATGCACCTTTATGGGCTTAAATGTATGGGTATAAGATCAAGCTAGACAGCCACTGGTACTGGTATTTGTTCAAAGATGGTTTGCTTAGTATAACCTTCAAAGTGCACTGTATGTACAAATGCAAGGCCTGTACCCCACACATAGGCCGAAATTTGGTGACACCTCCAGTGGTGATTATAAGGATGGACAAGCCAAAACTCTTTTGGCCTACATGTTTTGAACCTAAATTGATACTAGCAAACTATTCAAATTAGTTTCAACCAGTCAATTCAGTTTCAAACTGCAGCACACATACCATTATCACTGTACTGTGGCTTAGTTGCTTATTGTGATCTCGTGCATATTCTTCATGTGTGTATTGAGATTTATCTCCTTGAACGGTGCATCTACTGTATGCACGGCACATCTGCACAGAAGCGCTCGGCTGTGTTTGCCCCACTCATTGTTGACGACGCAACAAAGGAAAACACGACTCTTGATAGATCCCCATGAATGATGAATGTGTCAAGTGTCAACTGAGCAGAGAGAGAGAGAGAGTGCGAGAGCGAGAAAGAGAGAGCGCGAGAGCGAGAGAGAGGCAAGAGTGGTGTTTTTGCCACGGTGTCACGTGAGTCCCCGTGAGGTGCCATGCGGCTGAGCAGATGTTAAGCTAAATATATAGTTTCGCTTCACAGCAGGTAGCCTACATTAGTCCCTCCCCCTTTGACAACATTACACGTGCGTCATGTCATCAATGAATTGCTGTCAAAACCTAGTCCATTCCCTTTGATGAAGGTCTCTCCACCTCCCTGAGATGGTGAGAAAAGGGGGTTGCTGTGTTAGAGGGTGAGAAAAAATGTGCACAACACACACAGCTGACTTTGATGTTAAGGGAAAAAATTGCGTTTTGCTACTGTAGGCCTAGTGTGTGTGTGTGTGTGTGTGTGTGTGTGTGTGTGTGTGTGTGTGTGTGTGCGTGCGTGTGCGTGTGCGTGTGCGCAGCACTTACACTGTGAAGCCCGCCTGACTGACTGATTAGAAAGACACGGCACACAAGAGAGATTAAAAAAGAAACTGTCTGCTTTGGCTCGTGCATTTGTCTGTGATGAAAAGTGAAAAGTAATGTTCAACAACATCAGTCACATCCGACTGTGTCTAATTGCTGTCTGAATGTTAAGAGCTCATTATCATACTTCTCCGTACTGACAAAGCTTCAGCACACACTTTCAAGAGTCCGTCTCCCCTCTTCCCTTGAAACGCTCAGCCATTTTCCCTCGAACTACCAACGTACTGCACTAAGAATATAAATGTAATATAAATGACAGAGTTAATGTAATTACTTTAATATACTGAATGTATATAGGATTTTTTAAATTTAATTTAATTATTTCTATTCTGCCAGGACTTTTTATTTTTATTTGAATACTTTGTATGTTTGGTTTGTTTTTTAGTCTTGTCCTTGTGTAATGTCGTAATTGTCTGTATGTTCAAGTGTTCCCAAAACGCAAAACAAACACCCCCTGGGGCAATAAAAGGTATATATATTCAAATGTAAATAGAGCCATTTAGTTATATATAAAATACACGTAAATCATTTTGGTCACCTAAAGACTTTGTTTGTGGTGTTAAGATCAATTTCCTCTTTTCTGATGCCCCCATATGCAAAGACATATACCACACTGACAGCACAAGGCAATTCATGCGCGGCAGACATCTAACATAAGATCCAGCGCTATGGAACATGGCGTCACATAACATGTCATCCTGAGCTGGGTGTGAAACGCCGAGGCTTGTCATGGAGCAGTCCCCCGATGCTATGAAATACAGTGAACACGAGATCTGTAGGGCCTTTGAAAACGTGTTAAGATGTGTCAGAGCTGGCCCGGGAAATAACTCATGCATCCTTGAGAGCGAACGGGACTCGCCTGTGACAACTGAGGCGATTCTGTCACTTCACATCTCTCTCTCTCTCTCTATGTCTCTCTCTCTCTCTCACTCTGTATCTTTTTCTCTCTCTATCTTCCTCTCGCGAATGAGCCGACCAGACTCTTTTTCTGCCTGCCTGAATCACACCCGATACAGTGCTAAAATTCCAATTTCCACAGGAGTGAAACGCCACATTTACGAGGGCCCTTGGACCTCACAGCTACAGTGGGGGGTATTGCCTGGGGAGGATGGGTGATATTGGCTTGGGGTGGGAATTTCTGGATGAGGATAAGGAGGGCACCAGCTAAACAGCGCAAAGAAGGAGAGAGGGTGACAGAGTGTTGTGTGTGAAAGAGAAAGTCTTCTCATGAGAAAGGCGTTGAGAGAGAGAGTGTGTGTGTGTGTGTGTGTGTGTGTGTGAGGGAGAGAGAGAGAGAGAGAGAGAGAGAGAGAAATAGGACAGAGAAAGAACGGAGACTCTGAGCCCTCTTGGCAGCGATGTGTCTTTGCAAACACGGGTCAGAGGACAGCGATTTGGGAAATGAGCTGGCCGTTCGCTGGCCCCTCTAATCTGACGGGATGAGACGTGATGAGATCTATACGACAAGAGCTAACTACCGTGTCTGACGGCCCGGGAGCTAATTTCTCACTTCGGGCCGCCTGTCAATGTGACACCTGCGAAGGATGGCGGGAAGCTAATTCTAGACTGGCCTGACAGAACTGAGGTGCTCTGAGGTGTTCCGTCCTTCTTAGAAATGGATTCTGAACATCATAGAGAACACACTGAGGGTGAAGCTTAGATCAAATATAAGAATCAGGAAGTGACATATACCGTACAGTGGCTACAGCATAGAAATACAATAAGATGCAGTATAGAAACTAAAGAGTTAGGAAGTATAGGAACAAGTGAGAAACCAAGATCTACAGTAGGAAGTAGTATTATGCTCCAAAAATTACATTATATGCTATTATAATTATGCTATATGCTGTATATGCCATGCTATAATATGCTATTATATGCTAGTAAAATTGTATTATATGCTCCAAAACCATGAAGAGCACAGTGTTAGGAAATTCGAATGCTGTTTAATCTTAAAAACAGAACACGTTGTTTAAATTCATCAGTGTCAGGACTGCACCTCAAGGTTTATCTGCTTTTGATTAGTTTAGCGAAGGTTGCCATTCCAGCAATAAAAAAGACGGTCTTGGAAAAGAATAACTGAATTCATGGATAGAGCTTAAAATTTGTATCGATATGTTTTCATCTGTAACAACAAGCCATAAGCCTGAGTATGAGCCAGCTGTAGCCTACAAATCTTTTGGGCCCGAAGAAGTATGGAGGCAATAAGGGAAGGACAACTGCAAGCAATACACACATTAAAACAAATGACATTAAAGCTATGAGGGCGACTCTTGAGGGACAAAATAAGCATATGTTCAGTCATTTTTTTTATGAGCCCTGGTTTTATTATTCTTATCTTATTATTATTCTTATCATATTCTTGTGTTTTAGGGAGGATGACCTCAGAAAACTTGGAGAACTTTTAGCACTTCCCAAAAGTTGAATAGAGGAAATAATACCAAAACCGTTATGTGAAAGGGAAGGCTAAAGTGTTTATCATCGTTACCGCATTGTTGTTGCTCATCCAGGGGGTTGGGCTAGCCTACCTGATCTCTCTGCCATCTATAACTCTCCTGGGAAGATAACAAAGGGTTTGAGAGAGTTAAATTCAATATCGCGGATCAGTTGGCCTGTGATTTCACCCCTTTGTCCTCGCCAGGCCAGGAGCACTTCAGAAAAGACGACCTAATCGCTCCACTGCCAGTGAAGGTGCCTCTCGGATCTCGGGCTGCAGTTACTACAGGCCAGCTCAGATGTCCGACATGCCGGGCCAACCTGGACGCAAACTCATGAATGTTTGAGGACGTAAAGACAATATTTGGTAACTGTATAGGACATTCTCAACAGGCACAGTGACCTTTGTGAGGTTAATGCTGAGGACACGTTCGTGGATCTTCCATTAAGTCTGCTCTATCTGATACCGAGACGCCCTGTGTTGCATTACAAATAGCTTGTAAAGAGCTCTATCAGGCTAGCCAGTGTAGAGACAAAACAACACAACAGCCAGCTGCGCCTTCTGGCCAATGCCATATAGCCTACTGTATACGTACAGTATAACTTTGTACTTCCTACTTGCTACTATATTTCTGCAAATGGGGATAATTTGTGCTCATAAATAATTTGTGCTCATAAATAATTTTACAGATGTTTTAAGGCTTTAAGGTTTTAAGAGCTTTACAGGCAAACCTTTCAAATGTAATGTTCACACACTGTCTCCCGTTTTTGCTTTTTATTTCCCAATTAACATTTCGAAATCTGATAAAGAAGCCCCCAAAACTTTTTTTTTCTTGATTGGGGCCATCATCTTTCAAGATGAACCGTCCAGACCAGCACAATGCAGTCCATTGCAAAGATAGCTGACCCAGTCTCATCCTTTGGTGGGTGCTGCATTGAACCACAGTGGGGCCATACGTACATACAGAGGGGGATTAGGAGAGCTTGGGGTGCCTTGGGTTTTCTCTTCTTTCTAGGATGGTGCCAGGCCAGAGGCTTTACCCATCTCCCAGGGGGACACTGATTGCAGTTGTTGTTGTTGCTGTTGATGATGTTCTTTCTTCTTTCCATACTGGGCGCGAGGTGGTGTATCTACCTCCATTGTGTAGGGGGGTAGGCCTATCTGTCCATCCCTTTCTCCTTCCTGAATCTTCTCTTCTTTTTTCCCCCTCCCTCTATCTTCAACAAGAAGAGTAGTCGATTCTGGGACAAACAGTGCCTTCCAAAGCACTCTAAGCTGCAAGATGATTGAGTTTGTCATCCCTGACTGCACCACTCATCATCCCGGGTGGCTCACCCACCAAACTGCTGCAATCAAGCTCAAATTCCGCTTGAAAGGTGGTCTGACTCCAAGCACGTCCCACTTGATGTAGGGGGGGGAGAAATGAGAATTGATTGGGAGCACTGACACTCGTCAGGTCCGTCACTGTGTAAAAGGCTAACTACGTCAAGGATTTGAAAAAGAAACAATGCGACGGCAGAAAAAAACAACAACAACGCAGCGAGGTACCCAAGCAGCTTGAAGTCGAAAGATAATATTTTGGATGAGGCTGAGACAAACGCAGCCCCAGTCGATTAGCATTTTCATCATTTCCAAATTAGGGAAGCATAATTACTCCAGAAAAAGCTACGGCCCTACAGGACCTCATGAATCAATTCATATCTTAATGAACTGGGGTTATCACGTCAAGCTGATCTGCTCCCAAATCTCTTACCGATCGAGGTTAATGGACACGCTGGATCATGATTACACCTCCAAAGAACAGTTGGAAGCACCACCCAAAGATGGACTCATTTGTAATAAGTCTTAAATATTATGACTACGAAACACTGCCCAAAGGCAGCCGACCAACCGACAGACACACACACACACATACACACACACGCACACACACACATTAACAGACAGATGCACATGCACGTGCACGTTCTGTTTTTCATATGAAGAATATTGCACCTTGTGGAGTGTTGTAGGCTTTCAGGCTGTGTACAGTATGAGTGGTTGTGTGCAGTACAGAGGTTGTTCTGGGCTGTTTCTAATGGTTGCTGTATAGAGTGTAGCCTACATCAAGTACAGTTGATTGCACATTACCATGTAGGTACAGTATGTGTTGTATGAGTTAAAGTGCATGTTCAGATGCCTATACGTTTTTTTTCTATATGTAGTTGGTATGTGCGTTTGCTTGGCTAAATGCTTTTGTTTGTGTGTGCCTGAGCCAGTGTCTGTGTATAATGTGTGTGTGTGTGTGTGTGTGTGTGTGTGTGTGTGTG
>NC_085858.1:27948001-27960501 GCF_034702125.1 Engraulis encrasicolus | reverse complement strand
CCATACAGTACCACTCCTACTGCTGATGCATGGCTGCCCTAGACCGTCTCCGGGCACCCGGCACATACTTTTTCTCTCTCTGTCGCTCTTTCTCTTTCTCTTTCTCTGTCTCTGTCTCTGTCTCTGTCTCTCTCTCTCTCTCTCTCTCTCTCTCTCTCTCTCTCTCTCTCTCTCTCTCTCTCTCTCTCTCTCTCTCTCTTTCTCTGTCTCTCTCTCTCTCTCTCTCTCTTTCTCTCTCTCAAACAAACAAACAAACAAACAAACAAACAAACACATACAAATGTGCACTCACACACGCACACACAAACAATACACACCCATGCTTAGGCATGGCTACCTAGTCTACGGATACATACGTAAATTTCTTACTTACTTTCTTTTTTCTCTCTCTCCCTCTCTGTCTCTCTGTCTCTCTCTCTCGCTCTCTCTCTTTCGCAGCAAAACACATACACACATGCGACCATGCATGCACACCAAGAGAAAAACAAAGGCTCCAGAAAGTAGGTAGATGAATGAATAAAACAAAAGGGGTCGCATCACTTACCTCCACGGTGCTGACCTCTGCTATAGTGCCTTTGTGTCCACGGGGGGGTTCAAGTGATAACATGAGCTATGGAGTGGCGGGTAAGTATGTGGTATGGAAGCCGACAGGGGGGGACAAAGGGGTGGCTTGTCCCGGGCCCAAGGAGAGGGAAAGGGGGCCCAGAGTTGAATCCTCATTACATTGTATGTATTGGGTTTGGGGGGGGGCTTTTTTGATGTCTTTGTCCCTGGCCCGACCAAAGCCTGTCAGCTGGTCCTGTGTATGTGAGATGGGGAAGAAGGATGGGGATGTGGGATGGGGACGGGGTGAAAGTGTGCATGAATGTTTCATGGTGAGGCTCCAAGTGAAGGATGGGTAAATATGACTCCAGTCCTCCTCCTCCTGGGGTCAGATGGTCATACTACTACTCTTCATACTTCATGCCAGTCAGGGATGGGCTGGGGGAGAAATAGGGCCCAGGCACTTTTGACTTAAAGCCCCACCCCGCCCCCATAATTAGAGACGCAGAACTGACTCACCGGTGGGCCCCACACCCTCATGGGCCCCTATTTTCAGAAATGTTTTTTTTTTTTTTTTAAAGTCTTAACATTTCTGAAAATAGGGCCCCACGAGGGTGCAGGGCCCACCAGGAAATGCCTGCCATGCCAGATGGCCAGTCCAGCCCTGACGCCTGTGGTCCCCAGACCTTTTCAGTGGGGACCACCTTTTGGACTTGAGAATATTTTTTGCGACCCCTCACCCACCATACTTGAAGCCTAGCAATATTAGCGGACAAACTATTAATGCGAAATCTGGCAATGGAAATGGCCAAAAACATGTTTTTTTAATATCAATTTATATTGCTAGATTTTCCATTCATAATTTTTCCGCTAATATTGCTCAAAATCCACAGGATTGCAAACACATCTATTAACAAAGTGAATATTGTTACTCACCAAATTATGGAATTATGTTAGCTGTTAATCTGTGGATTTCCTGGTGTTATGCAATGTCCCTTTTGTCCTTGACCCCCCCTTCAGTACCTCCACGACCCTCCTAGGAGTCCCGACCCCCCAGTTTGGGAACCACTGCTTTACGCACATCCGCTTTCCCGAACTGACGCACAAACACTAGTGGTGTCAACAATGATCGATTCGGCGATGCAATCCAATGCGGGGCATGGACGATCCATAATCGATCCGGCAAGTTCCATAATCGATCCGGCAATTTTTTTAAGTTTCAATTACTTCCATGGATATTTCAGGAGCAAATGAATGTTATATTAAATAAAAGCACCTCAAAACATTGCAAGACTGATCAGGGGCGTAGCACCAAATTTGGGGCCCTAGGAACAACCTCTTTCATGGGCCCCCCTGAAACACACACACAACCCCCCACGCGCGCCTACCTCCTGATATCGTCATCCTTCATGCCTTCCTCAGGATACCCCTCTATGCTTTCCTCTCCTTCACTTGAATCATCCTCATCTTCAATACGACAGAACAGACATAATAAAATTATAAACTAGTCCTAATCTTTCACATTACCTTATGAGAAGTAGGCCATCATATGATGACTTTTAATCACTCCATCACTATGATGTGAGGGGAGGGACTGGTAAATCTCTCTTCACAATGCTTTTAGTCTAATATTTCGTGCACTACGGACACAGACATTGATATGTTGAACTGAACTTTCTTCAATGTGCATCGCTGAACAGAAACACATTCGCTCGCGCACACATTCGTTCACTTGCACTGGCCTGCACGCACGTCACGTTTGCCCGGTTAGTTGGGGTTTGGGAGAGCAAGGAACAGAGAATCAGCAGTGATTTACTGGCAGAAGCTGACTTTGAAATGTCGCTTAAAACCTGCTGTAAAGCAGAGTAAATAGAACAAAAGTATCGCTGTTTGGATTTGATGTCGTTATTCTCAACCTTATAAAGTCAGGGCACCCCGAAGCTCGTCATTTCTTTGAAATCATTATAATTAGGCTACTCTGCATATAGTTTCAGATTTAAATTGGCCAGTAGGCTAACTATTTCTGTAATTTTCAGGAGCTCTCAATGCAGAGAGGCTACCTGCTCAGTACGTAGGTAGCCTCCTCTGCCTGTCTTTTCTCGTGCTAGGCAGCAGCAGGCTCGTCTCTTGCGCTTTACGCAGATTCGAATGGCATCAGCAGCATTCAAAGCGCAGACGGGTGCGCCCCGTCAAAATCTCGTCATTCATTTACCATACATCAGCTATAACGGGCGGGGCGTTGTCAGATGACCAGGGAAATAAAAGCAAAATGACAGTTCATGACTGACAGCTGTTCGCGCCGCCACCTTGACATTGGCAACTGATGAACATGACGTCGATAATATTCATATCGTTACGAGGACAGAATCAATCTGTAAATTTGATGACCGGGACGGCCAGCATTGCACCCGGTTGAGAAACTGCTTTTCCTGAAGACTATAGCTATTAGCTAAAATAGGCTTACCTTCTCTCAAGTTCACACCATTTGCACCTGCTGCGACATTCGTGTTGTTCACATTCGTGACGTTTTCAGAGATTGAGGGGGATTCATTTCACAAATATGCTTTGCTATCATTTGGATATTTGAACCAACATGTTGGTCTTTTGGGACACTTGTTGTTGTGAATATCAAAGACAAATATGATATGGGTTCTATATCACAATTATAGCCAACAAAATGAGATTACCGTATTTTTGTATTTGACTTCGGCTATCACAGTGGCCACACGGAATGGGAATGGGATAACCAGTTAGTCTACTGTGTAGGCCTAGGCTGTAATTTTGACATTTGGGCTCACCTTTCTTGCAAGAAATCAACAGCAGTTGCTTTCCTTCATCTTGTTTCCCCTACCTCTCTTGCCTTTATATTCTTTTTGTGAAAGCCTGGTGTTTTAGACATCTTTCATTGTTAACCAGCTCCTGCGTTTAATGCATGAAGCGAGTGAGTGTTGATTCCGCATATTGTACAATCAAAAGTTCGCGCGAGGGCGAGCTAAACCAATGCGTACTAATAATGGGGGTGTCTGATATAGATTATAGCCTATTTTCAGGCTATGATGTCCAATTTAATAGATGTATTTCCAGAGAACATTGGAATTACATAGATTACCAACATGTATTGACATTATTTAAAAAAAAATAAAATAATAATGTTTAAAAAAACGAAAGAAGAAGAACATTTTCCTTAGGGGGCCCCCTGGTGGGCCCCCCAGGTGGGCTGGGCCCTAAGAATGAGTCAGGGGTTTCCCCCCCTGTTCCACGCCACTGAGACTGATACAGACTGATGCAGAAAACAGCCAATAAATTGTTGCTCAGTATCTGACTACTTGTATTGCCTAATCATGACTGATTAAACATTCGCTTTGCTTTCAGTAGAAATGTAATGCATTGCAATGCATTGTAGAATTGAATCGGATCGGATCGGATCGCATAGAATCGAATCGAATCGAATCGAATCGAATCGCTACCTCCCGAATCGTGATCGAATCGGATCGTGAGGGCAGTGCCGATCCACACCACTAACAAACGCATCAGCCGATGTTCTGTAGAGATGGGCTGCTTCATCGAGATCATTTTCGGAGTGAGGAGTCTGCACACTTAAAATCCTAAAAACTGCTTCATCGAGATGAGATACCAATAGGCTTGTAGCAATATTGGTTCATATATTGACACAGCACTTTACTTAAGTGGGCATCTTCCTCCCTTCCCTCCTTCCTTCCTTCCTTCCTTCCTTCCTTCCTCTCTCCCTCCATCCTACCGTCCCTCCTTCCTGGTGATAGGGGTCCTAATTGAATAGCGTGAGACAGCGTGAGCACGGTTGGTTAATGGACAGTGAAATCAGGTCGTTTAACCCCGGGACGTATGGCTGACCAACCACGACGCCACGACGTACGACAAGCGGCATGCACGGCACGGCAGGCGGCCATGTCGTCGTGCGCGTTGGAACGGGTGACACATGGCTGGTGCATAAATATGTCGGCGGACAGGGACGCATAATAAACGGCGACGACGGCGGCGGCGAGGCTGCCTTGAGCCTTGGATAATGAATCTCCCTATGCTACGCCACCCACCACCTCGAACTGTACACTAACCCCACTAGAAACATGTAGGAGCACTCAAACACACACACACACACACACACACACACACACACACACACACACACACACACACACGCACACACACACACACACAGAGGCAATATGCACACATGCACACATATACATACACATAATGTCAAGACACCCCCCCCCTCCCCCCAGCACACACCCCTCCATCTCCTGAGCCCTGTGTCTGTCAGTACAGCTCAGCTCCTGTATGTGTCTGTATATTAAGGGGAAGGCCAGATAGATAGACAGGTGTCTTGGCCGTTTACTGCATGGACAGCCTTGTGCAGCAGGGTTGTCAGAGGCTCTTCGGGCCGGCTGAGTGGGCTGACGGCCAGGTATAATATAAATGCCTTCCTCTTTGCACCACTGTGCTGTGACAGGCAAGTGCCATTTACATGATCTGAATGCAGAGGCTGAGCCCTGTTCACTGTGAGTGTGGTGGACTGGCCCCTTTTTACATATCGCATACACCCACCCAGCCACCACCCCCCCCCCCCCACACACACACACACACACACACACTGCATCTCTTTCTCTTGTCATTGCTCCCTCCCTCTCATCTTTCCGACTGCTCCTCTCTTCCCTCTTCCCCTCCTCCCTCTTCATCTCTCCCTCTCGTTCTCTCCCTCTCCTCATCTATCCCTCCCTCTGATCTCTCAGTCTTTCTCTCTCTCTCCATCTCTCCTCAGGTCTGCCTTTCTTTTCCTCTCGTGTCTCACCTCTCCCTCCCTTTCTTTAGTTATCTTCATATCACAGTCCTTGGCCCTCGCTTTCTCTTCACATCCCTCTCTCTTTTCATTTTTTGTATCTTCCTATGCTCATACCCCACTCTATTCTCCTCTCTTCCTCTGTCCCTCTCTCTTTCATCATCTCTCCTTTTGTCTCTCTCTCTGGTAACACTTTATAATAATGTTCCTTAGTAAAGACTCAGTAAATAATTAACTAATGATGAATAAAACATTAACAAATGTTTTTATTATTAACTAAGCTTTATTAATGCTTTATAAAATATCTACAAATGATATATTCAAGATTTTACACACCTTATAACAGACTATTTTATTCATTTACAAGCAACTTGTAAATGTTTGATAAATATGAAATATTAACATAACATTTCCTAGTCATTTACAAGCATTTGTTTACATTTCCTAATCATTTACAAACGTTTGTTAATGTTTTGTTCATCAAGAGTTAATTATTTATTAAGTCTTTATAATGCTTTTTTGCATCCATTATTCTAAAGTGTTACCCTCTCTCTCTCTCTCTCTCTCTCTCTCTCTCTCTCTCTCTCTCTCTCTCTCTCTCTCTCCTCCTCTATTCATTCCCTCCCTCTGTTCACGTCTCCCTCTCTTCTCCTCTCTTCCTCTTACCCCCTCTCATCATCTCTCTTTTTCTTTCTTTCTCTCCATCTCTCACTCCTCCCTCCTCTTCTACTGTACACCTCTCTCCCTCTCCATCATCTAATTTTTCACTGTGCGGTGCATCACACACCCTGAGCACCCACCAGTAACTAGGAGTGATCACAGACACTCCATCAATGCCGGACAGTTCCAGTGCCTCGTGCCTTTTTTTTTCACAAGGCTCACTCACAGCCCACTCAAAGGAACACGCTGCAGGCAAGACAATTGGCTTTAGCTCAGTGGCAAAAGGGAAAGGACTGAAATCTCTCTAGCAACTACAGTACCAGAGTCCATCCAGCATTGAAATGGAAATGTGGAGTGGCCGCGGCTGCCAGGCAAAGCAAGCTGACTGGCTGAGCTCAGGAATGTTCAGAACACTGCTTCTCTTGTTCACAGACACGGGCGTTTTTCTTCATGGCATTTTTACATAGTATGATATGGGAATAATGATTACAGGTGCTCTCCAAGAAATGGTTTCTGGAGCGCTGATTCTTGGGTATGTAGGTTTCAAGGCCTCTTGGCAGCTATCTTGAGCGCTGAGTCTTGGATATGTAGCATTGGTTTCAAGGCCCCGGGACAGCTTTCTTTAGCGCTGATTCTTGTATAACCAACATAGGTTTCAGTGCCTCGTGACGGCTTTCTTGAGTGCTGATTCTTGGAAATGTAGGTTACAAGGACTCGTGACAGCTTTCTTGACCGCTGATTCTTGGGTATGTAGCGTAGGTTTCAAGGCCTCGTGACATCTTTCTTGAGCTCTGATTCTTCGGTTTGTAGCGTAAGTGTCAAGGCCTTGTGACAGCTTTCTTGAGTGCTGATTCTCGTATGCCTATAGGTTTCAAGGCCTCATGACGGGTCATTGACACATGCTATTACACAGACACCCTTCTGTGTCTGAGACACATATCACATCATTTTATCATGCTGCAGGTAACTTAATTTATTATTATACCACGTTGTGTATTTTAGTGTTACAGTAACAGAAGACATTAGCATAGACATTAGCATAGTTTTAGGGGATGGGATGGGGTGGGCTGGATGGGTGTTAAAAATTTAAACGTACTGATATTTTAAATGTTTTACAGTAATTGAAATAGATGCTAATATGAAATTAATATGAAACTTATTTTATTTTTGTAAAGCATTATTATTCCTGTTGTATTTATTCCCCCCGATGCAAAACTCAAACTCTGCTTATGGACATTATGCAGAGCTGTGGACACACCTGCATCCCTGTGACTGAATAAAAGCCTCAGATGAATTCCGCCCACTTTAAGATAGCCAACAAACACCAAAGTCCACCCGAACCAAGGAGTCAACGACAGCAATATGACCGCGACTCGCTGTGCTGGATGTGTTCAATATGCAGAACAGAACAGGGGACGTCAAAGAGGAGCCTGGCCCGTAAAGGAAGAGTCAGTGACCCTGGAAACAAGACACCTGTGACCCATGTTTACGACGTGACATCCTCCAGTGCATTGAATGCCACCACTACGCTTTACTTTCATGTCACATGTGCTGCCTCTCTCTCTCTCTCTCTCTCTCTCTGTCTGTGCCTTGTTCACTCTCACTCTCTCTTTCATTTCCCCTCCTCCCATTTTCTCACTCTGTCCATCTCCATCTCCATCTCTCTCTCTC
The DNA here is from genome assembly GCF_034702125.1 of Engraulis encrasicolus. Taxonomy (NCBI): domain Eukaryota; kingdom Metazoa; phylum Chordata; class Actinopteri; order Clupeiformes; family Engraulidae; genus Engraulis; species Engraulis encrasicolus. The sequence continues at coordinate 27,952,811 of NC_085858.1, read as the reverse complement.
TCTCTCTCTCTCTCTCTCTCTCTCTCTCTCTCTCTCTCTCTCTCTGTGTGTGTGTGCGCGTGTGTGTGTGTGTGTGTGTGTGTGTGTGTGTGTGTGTGTGTGTGTGTGTGTGTGTGTATGCATGCGCATATGTGTGTGCATGTCTGTGTGTGCACATCAATTGGGGTATGTGTGCATGTGTGAAATGTCCATGTCAGTGTTGATAGTTTTACATGCATAATACATATTGCTGCCCATGGCGTCACCTTCTTTGCAGTGTCTGTTTGTTTATGTCATACACTGATGTACTTAGCAGCAAGGGTTGCTGTCAGCCCTTATTTTATTAGTATGCTTGCCATGCGGCAAGCATACTATTGTTATTCGACCCGTTTCCCCTTTTTATTTTTTTTTATTTTATTCTTCCGTCTATGAACGGTTCGTTTTGAAGAACCGCTCAAGATAGAAAGTCCGTTCAAAGACCGAAACGTTCGGCTCGATAAGACGACCAGGATTTGTATTTTTCACAGAAGTACCTCAAACTCTGTAGCGCCACCGGCAGGTCAAAGTTGCAAGTACATTACATGCTGTAACTTTTGAACCGTTGGTCGGAATTTCAAAAACTTGGTATCCCTGGAATCCTTGGGCCAAGCCGAATCCAATGCACTCTATGACGTCATTTTCCGCCTGGAAAGTTTTTCCGCCATTTTGAATTTTGTAAAAATCAATAAAAATGATGCCCCGCCCACAATTTTTGTCTGATCGTCGATTTGTGAGGGCATCTTCGGACTGAGATACATCTATCCTAAAAGTCCTGGAACGATTGATTAAACCGTCTTCAAACAGGAGCCAATCAAATTTGGCGGCGGAGTCGCCAAACAGGAAGTGAGCTCATATCTCGGCAACGGATACTTGTATCAGAACCCAACTTTATATACCTCATCAAGACTATCCCCAGAGGAAACATAATAATTTTCGTGTAAATACTCCACTAGGGGGCGCTACAATAAGCAAAAATGTGTTTTCGACCATATTGGCCTGTATTGACCTCAATTCATCAAACGCTTGGTATCGCTGAAATCCTTGGGTCAAGCCGAATCCAACGCATACTTTGATGTCATATTTACCATCATGAATTTCCCGCCATTTTGACATATTCAAAAATGAATAAAAATGATGCTCCGCCCACAATTTTTTTCTGATCGTCCTACAATTTTTATCAGACCACCATTGGACTATTTTGCACCTATGCTGAAATTTACAGAGCAATAGCTGAAAGCATCGGCGCACAGCGGCCAATCAAAATTGACAACAAAGGACAACGCACCGTCGAAACAGGAAGTTAGCTCATATCTCAGCAACGCCTTGACAAATCTTAACGAAATTTCTCACACATGATCTCCAGTACGCCCTGTAGCAACCCAATGTAAGTAGGCTGCTGGATGTGAGTGCCCGGATATCCGCCCGAGTATTTGCATGCATTTGCATTCATTTCCACCATCAGGAATGCTTTGCGGCACCACAGCTACCCTATGTGAGTCGCGCTGTGTCGCCTGACTGTCCCTTCTATGATTGTAGCCTACCCTAACAACTCGCCTCGGCCCCCGCCGCAAATATCCACCACACCACCACGGGTCCTCTGGTGTTGTGACCGTTAGGATCTTTTTTTCATATCCAATAGGCCTATGCACATTAAGAGTGACCATTCCATCATGGATGTTTAAACGATATGTGCGAATGCAGTCATGTTGAATTTAGGGTACCCAAACCATGCCATGTCATGAAGAACGTGCATCACATTATTTAAACAGCTCGCGTAAACAGTTTTCCTTTGTGCCCGTGTCTTTTTGGAGATCGGAGGCTTGATGAGCAAAGATGGGAGAGAAATTAGTTGTGCGCGCGCGCACACACATCTGCACAATATCCACCGGACACGAAGTTACTGGCTCCAATATTTCAGCGTCCCGTTTGATTTTGTACTGACACTTTTAAGTTTACGTGGCACAATCAAATGAATAGGCTATGTCTAAATGATAGGCTGTCTCCAATGTGCCTATAGTTTCACGTGTGGTTGGCATCACCAAATAATCTGCACAATATGCGGCATAACTTTTCGAGTGCTACATTTAGACCGGGTAAAGTACCGAGCATGGTCTGTCCCTTCAATAATATTAGGAGTGTCCCGTAACAACTCGGTCTCGGCCCCCGCCGCAAGTATCCTCCACCACGAAGGTCCTCTGATGTTGTGACCGTTTTAGGATATTTTCATATACAGAAATAAGAGCGTGCGCGCGCCTCTGACTGTATCTAGACACGGAGGGAGAATGGCTCCAATATTCAGTATTCAGCGCCCAGTTTAATTCTCCACTGACACTTTTAAATGTACATGGCACAATAAAATGAGTAGGCTATGTCTAAATGTACTAGGCAGGCTCTAGTCACCAATCTGGCTTTGTTGTTTCGGCATCACCAATAATAATGGCACAATATGCGGCATGGTTTCGCGTGTTGTTTTTGCACCACCAAATAATAACTACACAATATGCGGCATAGCTGCTGTTTTCTAACTCAGAGAGAAGGTTATGCCCAGATATTCTTTTAACTTGTAGGATATACTGATGTTATGTTTCATTAATGTAAGCAGTAAAACTCAGAAACTTCCCGAGTGCTAGCTACATTTAGACTGGGTAAACTCGTGACTTAATGCCTTCCGAAACGGCTATTCCAGTGTCTGTGACAGTGCATCTATTTTAGGCTATTAGTCTTGTGCAAAACTTTTTATTTAACATTGCGACTGGGCAGGATGATTTACTTAGACACGCACGCGCTTCAGAGCAGCCAGAACTGTGCAAGGTGACTGCTGCAGTTTTCAGCTCAGTCCTCCTGGATAATAAAAACAAAATCATGCAGACGAGAAAGTAACGCCGTTATCTTTTGATTGATTCCCTTTGGGTGCCCGGTTGAGACGGTTTAATTTTCACACCCAAATCAATTCGGTTTTAAGTTATAATTTCAATTTTTTTTTTTTTTTTTTTTGATGTTATTGGTCCCGGGCCTTTACTTGTGATTGGGAGATCAAGGAACTCTTTAGTGTCGCCGAAACGGCGATGTGCCGTGGGCTCTTTACGCACGGCACCTATGTCCCTTCCATCTTCAGTCAGACTCAAATCGGACCGAAATCAAGTAGCTGAGGTTAAACTGTCGTAAATACACGACCGAAATCGAGTAGCTGAGGTAAAATAGACGTAAATACTCGGGCGGATATCCGGGCACTCACATCCGGCAGCCTACTTACATTGGGTTGCTACACGCCCAGAGGGTACGTACCGAATTCAGTGCAATACGGCCACTGGGGGGCGTTACAGTTAGTGAAAATGTGTTTTTGCCAATATGACACATACCAAACAGGAAGTTAGCTCATATCTAGATGGTTAACTGTATGTTGTATATGCATGAAGGGCAGCATGTGCATTAAGGGCAAGTCATGCATGAAAGGCAAGGCGTGCATGAAGGGCAACGAATGCAAGACGGGCAAGCATACTCCAGCATTTTCTGTCAGGAAATGCAATCTAGTTATTATTATCATTTTACATTATGTGTTATCTTAATGTTTGAAGAGTTCAGATGCAAAACCCCCTAACTCCATTTCTGAAGACCTGCACTTCTATATTTTTAGAGAACCCAGTTGTTAGTTTGGTTTACATTCATGTACTTGATAATACATATAAATAGTTATATTACATGAATAAAATATAAAAATACGCAATTTTGATAGCTTTGTAGTGAATAAAAATGAATTAAGATTATTTTCTGAAACGGCACTTAGGGGGTTTTGCATCTGAACTCTTCGTTTTAAATGTTCTTTGACTTTAATTTAATTCCTTCTTTCTTCAATGTTTCCTTTCTTTTTTTGCATTTGTTAATCTTGTGAAGCACATTGACTTGCACCTGTGTATGAAATGCGCTATACAAATAAACTTGCCTTGCCTTGCCTTGGTGTCCAAGTAGGACAGACATTAACCCATCATTGTCAAAATCCCAGAATTTGGTGATAAATTGGGCAAATTCAAGTATTTTTGTCTTTTATTTGAGCATTTTCCACAATGAATAAGAATGCGCACCTCTGTCTCGACCTCATCTGTTGCGCAGTGACCACATATCCTTTGTTCTCTTGGTAGCCATGATTGCCTTTGTCTGCCTTTTTTTCCAGAGCAAGGTTGTGGTCACTTAGTCTGTATTTGGTCAGGACCTGTCGCTGCTTTAAATCTTTGACAGTGTAGAGATATTCTTCCAATTCATAAATGGATTTGACAGTCATATAGCACAACTTGCTTCGAGTATGATAGAGTGTATGTGTTTGGGATGGTGTACGCATGAGTGGATAATATAGGCTATGAATATACCCTGGTACACTGATGACGCACAGAGGTGAAACGCGTTATTCATTATAAAGGAGCATAAAGTCAAGAAAGTGTGCGGTAAACTTCTTTCTTTTGAAGTATTGAACACTCCTGCGTTTACCAGCACCTAGAAGCTGTGCATGGAACTTTGAACTGTTAAATATGAATATACCCCTTTACTGTTTGTACACAGATGTGACGTAATCGGGCTGCGCGCGCATTGTTGGAGTGAAATCGGCAATGTACCACAACATTTGTAGAAAGAAACTAGCCAGGTGCTTTTTTTCCCGAAAATAAGAAAATGGATGCTCACGACAACTTCGGTTATGAGGTGGGCGCCACAGACACGGGCATTCCTGATGTTGTCCTCAGTCCAGTCAGTACCAGGGGTGTAACGATATCGAACCGAACCGACGTACCGTACCAAAAAGATC
>NC_085858.1:27940501-27945501 GCF_034702125.1 Engraulis encrasicolus | reverse complement strand
CACACACACACACACACACGCGCACGCACGCACGCATGCACACAATTTTGGTGCATTATATTATTATTATTATTACTATTAGTATAATTAAGCAAAATGACCCGAGTGGGAGGGATGATGTGAACTGACATTCTCCCGGGTGTGATTCGGCCATAGGCACGAAGCCGAAGGCAACCAGTGGTGGTTGAGGTGGTGGTGTTATAATCGTGATATAATTGTGTCATTTCTTTGCAATCCCAAAAAAATATTCGGAAATCTCATCAAGTCAGGATATTTACATGATTCATTGTGTGTGACATAAAGCATGTTTGTGTGCACAGATATTTTTCTTGTGCATTTTTTCTCCTCTGAATTTGCCTCCAACACTCACTGAAACTGTCTCCATCTTCATGTCTGGGTAAACTAATAAGTTACCTCAGACAAATGAAACATCGTTTACAACACAATAAACCACACACACACACACACACACACACACACACACACACACACACACACACACACACACACACACACACACACACACACACACACACACACACACACACACATACACACACACCAGATGGTTCCCTTGGGGATCTTCTGAAATGCTCTATAAAAATAAATAATGGCCCAACACTTACACAAGAGTGCGTGCACACAAACAAACACACACACACACACACACACACACACACACACACACACACACACACACACACACACACACACACACACACACACACACACACACACACACACACACACACACTACAGTGCTTCTATCCCCACACAGATGAGGTGGATTCCGGAGCCCTGTGTGACTGTGTGACACACGCACGCACGCACGCACGCACGCACACATGCACACACACACTTACTCTTTCCACAATCACAGTTTTGCAACTATGCTTTTCTTTATTCCACTCGCATAGAGTAGTACCTACTACCTACACAAAGCCCCCCAATATGTCACCACTGGCATGATTCATGGTTACATCTTCCATCTTGAATGGTGGGTATACATTTCCCATTTACAGTTTGAACATTGCTATATCCTGTAATACAATTGGTTTTTGTTCCCTTAAACTACTGTTATTTACGAGTCTTTCTAAGACTGTGTAAAAGAAAAAAAAACTGCATTGGTTTCTTTGTCTCAACGGAAATATGGTTCAAGTTAGCCCCGACTGCTGTGTCCCCGCACATTTAAATTTATGCAAATGCAACACCTACTGAAAAGAACGGACGTGGCTCTGGCTGTGAACCCCAGCCCAGTCGCAAGCACAGCCCTGCCATGTATTTATGCAAATGACAAATCATATCTCTAAACTCTAAAAAACGACCGCCTTTGAATAAAAAAAAAGTTAGTTCGTTGCCTATCTGTTCTGTTCTGTGCTGTGCGCTGTTTGCCCAAGTCAGAGAATGGACTTAGTCATGTATTTCACCTTGGGCAAGGTTTGTTAGGAGATTGCAACTGTTCTGAGTCAGAGTAGCAACTGTTGCTGAATTATTTCTTTCATTCTTTCTCCCTCCTCCTCTCACCCTTGTTATGTAAATATTACAATATTTCTGTTGAAGATGTCTGATAACTTTGACTGCTTAGGAGCCGTCTGCTCAGATATATCGTCAGACTGTCAGGCTGCCGTCGGCATCTCTGCTATCAGATGAGCTCACTTCCCTATCGCCGGAGACAGTTGCGCTGTCTTGACATCAATGTAAAGATAGTGCAAATGCCGTGGGACAAAGTTTAATATGTTTGTAGTGATTTAAAACACTTGGAATTCTCACCATAGCCATCTGCCTTTACGGCAGAGATACCTTAGGTGTTTTGATGATTCCCTGTGTGTGTGTGTGTGTGTGTGTGTGTGTGTGTGTGTGTGTGTGTGTGTGTGTGTGTGCGTGTGCGTGTGCGTGTGCGTGTGCGTGTGTGTGTGTGAGAGAGAGAGAGAGAGAGAGACAGTCAACTCTGTATTTATATTGTAATATTAAATTACATTACACTTAGCTGACACTTTCATTTTATTCAAAGCGACTTACAGTTATTATTTTGTCAGGGTATTGGTTACAGTCCCTGGAGCAGTGTAGGGTTAGGTGCCTTGGTCAAGGGCACTTCAGCCATGGATGGAGATGAAGGGAGTGGTCAGGGGTGATTCGAACCCACAAACCCTAGATTGAAAGACCAAATCTCTAACCACTAGGCCACTGCTGCCCTCATCATAATATTAGTTGGGATATTGTAATGTCCAGTTGACAGAGGTTGGAATCTGTCAGTCAAACAGTCAAATAATAAAACATAAAACACCCAACAAAACAATCAAGACATTTTAAACTGATGAAGTGGTACGCATGCACTCATGGAAAAGGTGAAGACGCATCACATAGGCCCTACAGTGTTTTGAAAATGGATAGGCCTACTTAAAACAAGTTTCACACTGGACCTCGTAAAAAACACAATAAAATAATAGCACACTCGTAAATTACGGGCATAATACTGTCTAGGGCAGCCTCAGGGGCGGATCTAGCCATCTTGGGGCCCTAGGCGAAATATCAACATGGGGCCCTCAAATGTCATTTTTTTTAAACGTGTCACCAATTGGCATGGAAGAAGCGAGGGTGCTATGTTAGTGTTTTGTCTCATATAGGCTATTGTATATCTGATTACTTTACATACGTGACAAATTAAGATTAGGCCTATTTTTTGTGTATTTATGGCGACTGGTGTGACAGTTGGAGCCCCGATGGAGGGAAAATTTGGTCGGGGGACTCGGGGCCCTCAGCAACTGCCTAGGTTTGCCTAATGGAAAGTCCTCCACTCACCAAACACTGCAGTATCATTGGCTGCCCTGACTTTGTAATGCCTTTGTTTACTTCTTATTCTGTCGTCCTGCATATTTCAAACTTGTTTGTGTCCTCGTTTGGTAATTCTCATTGGACAAAAGTGTCTGCACTGTGTGTGTAAGATATTGTAAACACTAAAACTCTAACACTCTGCCTCCTTCCCTTGTTTATGCTGTAAACAGTGGACACTGTTTCTTCCTGGGAAAGCCGTTAGGAGATGCACAAAGAATAAAAGTGCATTTCCATAATGCCATTTTCATTACAGCACAGCACAGAACATAGTCATAGAACAAAAAAACAGCTGAACAGACATGTCCTATATATGCCACTTTTCCAAATATATGAGATGGGCCCAGCAGCATCTTGACAGCGGATGATCCACGATCCCACCCACACTACGTCAGATGCCCTAATCAATACAAACCCCCCTCTACGTCAGAGAGCCAATCAATGCACCCATGGATTCCAGCGTTCACGGGCGCGTGCCTTGCATGACTGATGGGAAGTTCTGCATTCCAGAGGCGGTAGCTGTACAGTCAAACAAATGCTCCTCGGGGGGCACTGTGGCGCAGCGCGCTAAGCCCCCCACATTTGGGCTTACATGCCCACCCACAGGGACCCCGGTTCTAGTCCAGCCGGGGTCGTTTCCCGATCCTCCCCTGTCTCTCTGTCCCATTCGCTTACTGTCACCATCTTCAACTGTCCTGTCAAATGAAGGCACAAAAAAATATTTAAAAAAACAAAAAACAAAAAAAAAACGAATTCTCCTTTAGCTCGTGTGCCTGTTACTCTATACACACTGACATGAGTGTGCACATGCACACAGACACAAACATAAGCAGACACACACACACACGCACACACTTGTATTACTATCTTTGTGAGGACCTTCCATTGACAGAAATGCATTTTACTAGCATTCAAAAGCGAATGCGTAACTGACCAAAAGATCCCTAACTCTAGCCTGTCAATAAACAAATGTTTTTGCACTTTTAGTTTTTTCATCAACAACAAAACAACATATTTAATGGCTGTGAGGACCAACCAAAATGTCAAGTACACACACACACACACACACACACACACACACACACACACACACACACACACACACACACACACACACACACACACACACACACACACACACACACACACACACACACACACACACACACACACACACGCGACTTTTTGCACACTCAAACATGCACCGTTTAACCACAAAACACATCATGCACTGTTGGAATCTGCACACACACACACACACACACACACACACACACACACACACACACACACACACACACACACACACACACACACACACACACACACACACACACACACACACACACACAGAGGGAAGTGCGTTGGCATGTGCCAGGCTCGGTGGGCACCGCTCCCATATCCCAGATGTCAAGATGGATGGCCAGCTCTCAGTGTCAGCAGATGCTCCATTATTCTGTCTGTCACTCACAAATGTTCCCCAGTGAATTATAACCAGCCCCAGCTCGCTCATTCGTTCACTGCCTCTCTTCCTCTCTCTCAACGCCCCCCCCCTCCCCTCTATACCGTCCGACCACTCTCCCCACAAACACAAATGCACAATTGCACACACACACACATGCACACACCTGCAAGCACACACACACGCACGCACGCACGCGCACACACACACACACACACACACACACACACACACACACACACACACACACACACACACACACACACACACACACACACACACACACACACTTGCCTCAGCGCCCCCCCTAATAGGCTTATAGAAATAAATGAAGGATTTGAATTAATCCCAAACCATCATTTCACCTGTTGGCCCGCTTTGCACATTCCAGCCAACCCCTCCCCTTTACTTACCCTTACCCTTGCCTCCAACCCAACACACAACAACACCCCCCCCCACCATCCTCAAAATCCATTTACAGACATCAAATGTCACTTTTTTACCTATTGACAGCTACTTAAAATATTTAACGCATGCTTTCGGAGCTTAGCGTAAATAGGCCTACTGTAAAATCCCATAACCAGCACCCTCAACTACATCACCCCCCCCCGGTCCCCCAGCCCCCCTCAACTACATCACCCCACCCTGGTCCCCTTGCCCCCCTCAACTCCCCCCCCCACCTACTCCCCCAGGCCCCCTCAACTACATC
>NC_085858.1:27925501-27935501 GCF_034702125.1 Engraulis encrasicolus | reverse complement strand
GGAAACTGTTGACTGCGACTCTGTGCTGAATATATAGCGGTTAAGAAAGGCAGGCGCTTTCAATCTGGAGTCTCCTATGAATTAATCACTCAGTGTTTAATGGATCTCTGAGGTTCGGTCTTGACGCAGTGAGGAGCTGCAGCTCCTTTTGTATTTTCGAGATCAAGAGGAGTCCTGGATTTTCCGTTCCGAAAAACTGCTCCCATACAAAGAAAAGTCTTGGGGTTCATGGTGACATAAGGACCCTGGTTATAGTTCCGGAGAGACAAGACGGTTTCTGAGCTTCTGGTTCTGAGCAGGTTAGTGCACGGTTTAAAGACATATGCTACATATTTGTGTTGTTAAATTTCGCATGGGTGAAACGATTATTGTGTTTGCATGTGCCTATGAGCAAAATATGAAGTGCATCCCGGGTTAAGCGTCCTTTTGTATTTGAAAATGTAAGCGGAGAACCTCCGTGCTACGAGTGCACATTTAATACCTGATCACTCGCTCACGTTTCAGCTGGCGACAAATAGACCATAGTATCGTAGTACTTTCGCTCAGTCAGACGTGAAAAATGATATATTAGTTAAGTAACAGGATGCATTCATGAAACTGACACAAACTTTCCACTGCATGAAGTAATATCTTTACATAACGGAGGTGTGATTTCACGTTGCAGTCTCTATGCTGTCAAAAGTCCCAACAAACGTAATTTTTTATATCATGTGCACGCTGAAATTGATGTATGAACGGTGTTCACAGAATGAGTAGCCTGTGTTGTGCTTCGGGGCATATCAGTCATACAGTCCCCAGCATTTCTCACTGACGGGGACCTTACAGTCGTGCATTTCATGTTAACACTAGTGAAACGCAAATGGCTCGGCGACGCAACACCCTCCGGATGGTTCTAAACGTTTCAGTACCATGGACAGCAGACGATTGCGTTTACCGCTAGAGTTCGCCTGCAAACCATAACATTGTCAAAAGTCGCTTTCTGCTCCTTTTCTTCGTCCCTTCTGTGTATTTTCGCAATTACGTGAGTACTGTTCGAAGTCTTGTATGTGCATGTAGAAATCCCACAGAATAACAAGCATACGTCTTTCATCATCAGCTAGCACAGGATATGTATTAGAGACGTAGGTTCCTATGTCTTACGAATGTGAAGTTGCGTTTACTTTTTATGTTTCAAATGTTTTCGTCTATTACTGGAAAGATAATTTAACGGGGGTAATAGAAGCCTGCACGTTAGATGTCTGGTTATGAGTTTTTGGCATGGCGCGTAACAAATTATTCTGGTGTGGATTTCCCGAGGCTTATGTGTATAGCCTAACCGCAAACGTATATTATGTTACTGACAGTGAAAGCGTGCCATGTCTGTGTCTTACAGCTATACTGTGTATTTGTGCATTCCATTTGACGCTAAATGGAGTGACGCATACATTTAACCCCTCAACTTTTCGTGCGAGATGGATTTTAGATCGGCAGCAGGGTAAACCACAATGTATAGGACCTACCCCAAAGGCAATCCAACAAATTGGATGTTGATATTTTGTGTGTGAAACTTTCATGAGCGCACTCTCATTGAGATTGCTTGGGGTTTTGCTAGAAGCAGTGTAGCCTACCAAGAAAAATGACTTAACTAACCGAGCCGGTCACTATTGTTGACCACATTACATAACCGTCTGTAATATGCGCTGCCGTCGTTTTCTAAGACTGTCTGTGTTTTGCATCACATATCACCATGAAAGTAACCAAATTGTCTGAATGTTTAATGAAATGAATAGCCGGAGATAATCAATTCACGCCATAGCCGATTCAACACGATGGCGTCCAAGGACTCTTGGCGACAAATATGACAGTTTAGAAGTATCATCAAACCGTACATCTCCTGAGCATATAGCCACAAACCAGTCTCTTCAGCTCACGGTTTATGGTGAAATGCATCTGTGTTGCTGGCTTTCCTCAGTAAACCAAGGGCCTCGGTGTTCGGTGCGGGGTTAAGGAAGGGGTTTATACAGTTTAAATATATATGCTTCATTTCCTCGAAAGAGATGGATTGCTCGAATGTGATATTGCAAACCAAGGTGAGCACGAAGAAGAAAAGTTCTTTTGCGTCTACGCTGTAGACTATTCGCATTTAATGGGCATGAAATCCAAACACTCAAAACCTAAGCACCAGTTTTAATGCTCGCTTATTTCCAATCAAGTGTAACAGGTTTAGAAAAAGCACTCGGAAAGTTGTCATGCGCTGTTAGGTAGCCAATAATGAAAGCATTCGAAAAGTCATCAAGAAGATTTGGTGTCTTATCTCTGTTTAAATTGACCATACGATACGACATAAGACCTTGTCGTCTTCACTGACATTCATTTTGCAGAGCAAGACTAGTTGAAGAAGGACAGGGCGTCCACATAACATCACATTTGCATTTTCCGTCTACTTTGTGGCACATAGGGCATGTTCTCGTGGGAAAGGTTGGGGATAACGTAGTTGGTGAGATGTGCCGTGTTTCGTAAAGATTTTTTGTGAATGTGTACAGCCTCCCATCGCCGAATGTGCGCGTCCGTCCGTTTCTCTCGGTCCTCCGCCACTATCCTTTCTTATCTTGATTATGCAGCTTGAAGATTGAGTCAGCTGTTTTGTATGCAAGTTGCCTTGGCTTGGCTCTTTGTGGAAGAGTGTGCGATCGTGCTGCGGATACAGAGAGAGAGAGAGAGAGAGAGAGAGAGAGAGAGAGAGAGAGAGAGAGAGAGAGAGAGAGAGAGAGAGAGAGAGAGAGAGAGAGAGAGAGTCCCACAAGATAGAATGGATGGAAGACGAGATACTGAGCCATTTAGCATTTTGCTGAACACCTTCCTGTTGGACATTTTGACATTTTAATAAAGCAGCAAAACGCCCGTTTAACTGACTAGTTACCTCACATACTAAACCTCGTGTCTGCTCATATTGTTTTTTGACAACAGAGGTAAATGTCATAGGATACCTGACAGGATGTTTGTTTGATTCACAAATATCCGTAACAGTATTCATAAAATGTGAGATGTCTGTAATGTTGACTGACAACCAAGTTTATTAATATTGAACGCTCATAGCAGAAATGAAGTCTAGGCTGTATCTCTCGTCACTGTGCAAACTAATTGAGGTTTTGAGGAGGTAAATTATGCTCGTGAATCACAATTAACTCCCACCAGTCGGAAGATCCGATGGTTATTAAAGTTCTAATCAAAGAAGATCATCAAGCCGATCGTAAAACTGAAGCGTTCATTTCTGTGCTGGAAAGAGGTCCGGGTTGACCACAAAGCACTGGGCAGATCTCGGAGTTTTCGATTTTTTTGGCGACTTCAGTGGTACTGTACACCAGGGAGCTGCCATTGACATTCACCTGTAAATGTAAGTAGTGCTGCTGTTTTGGGAAACGACTACTGTAGTAGGCCTACTGTAAAATACGTTACATGCGTAACGATTCCTATGTAGCTATGTATGCACGGGCTGAGCTTTTTGTCACATTGCAAATTGCATTAACAGGTGAAAGGTGAAATCAGTTATACAATCTCTCTCTCTCTCTCTCTCTCTCTCTCTCTCTCTCTCTCTCTCTCTCTCTCTCTCTCTCTCTCTCTCTCTCTCTCTCTCTCTCTCTCTCTCTCTCTCTCTGAGGGGAAAGAGTGGTGGTGATGGTGGTAGCGGAGTGTCAAAGTTGACGGGAAGGGATTTGGTATATTCATCTATCGGTGGTACATGTACAATAGTAGTAGCAATGCATACAATGGGCACCTCCACTGGAGTTAATTGAGGAGATGGGCAGGAAAAGTCCGTTGAATGAGAACTATAGCCAGCCGGTGAGCATTGTTCCAGGCTGGAGGGCGAGTGAATGAGGGAGCTGTCCGCGGTCCTGAACACCGGGGAGCGGCTCATGTAGAAGCGAGGTTCATTCGGTTCTTATGGGTTTCCCATCCGTCTCTCTCTCTCTCTCTCTCTCTCTCTCTCTCTCTCTCTCTCTCTCTCTCTCTCTCTCTCTCTCTCTCTCTCTCTCTCTCTCTCTCTCTCTCTCTCTCTCTCTCTCTCTTCTCTCATACACACATGAAGTACACATCCATCATGATAAAATAGCATGTTGTAAAGCCTCACACATTGACTATTGATTTCCAACGAAGATGACACATTCCATTTCATTACCATTGGGATTTAAGACGTCCGACCTGGAAATGATGAATGACTGCGTGCAGTAGATGTAGCGCTACAAAAAATGGTACAGATAACTAATTTCGTTTCATCATCCAAGTCTTTCTTCTTTGCCTATTGGGTGTTTGGGTGTTCTTCTTTAGACTGTTCATAATGGGCTAGCTTGTGGAGATGGTATCTTTGTAGAAAGCATACAAATGGCTTTGACAACTTCACCTTGACTGAGCAGCTTGTGTGACTCATTAACTGCATATTGCAGTCGCTGGGCTCATGCCTGGTCTCTCGATGATGCCAATGCGTCTAATGAAACTAAAGGGGGACTCTTCTCTCCCTCTCTCTCTCTCTCTCTCTCTCTCTCTCTCTCTCTCTCTCTCTCTCTCTCTCTCTCTCTCTCTCTCTCTCTCTCTCTCTCTCTCTGTGCTGAATGAGGACACTGCCTCCAACCTCCTCAGTGCAAGATGAGAGATGAGGTCGGTGGTGTAAAGTCAAAGTGTTTTTTTTTTAGTAAAGACATTGTGCCGTTTGTTTTGTGTGTCATAGTAATGGCCATGGGTTGCCAAGATGAGGGGCCGGGGGAGGAGGAAGAGGGGACCGGCTATCCCAGCTGTACTGCTGGCTGTATATAGTGTCCCAGGCAGGCCGGCCAGCTGCATTAGAAATTCAGCAAGGAGGTTGGCCAATACACCGCTTGCGCATATAGGTTCTGAAGTTAAGTGCATTGTCCCCGGCAGCTAGCATAAACAATGCACAAAAAACTCAATATACACACAATGAGCCTAGTATCCTAGTCTCTTACAAATGTGCAGGTATGACAGCAATGCAAGACTTAAAGGAGCACTTCTGCCGATTTCAATAAGCTGTTGTATTGCTCACGCTACCCTTGACTTGTCAGTACTCGGTGATGCTGCATTTTTTGGCTCAGTCCTATCAGAGATCTGAGCTATTCTAATAGGGGCAGATTTTGTTTACATTAAAAACCTTCTTAACATAGGCCTACTCCAAATATTTTCCACCAAGGTATTGCTGTTTGCTAGTTGTCTGCTGATGTTGCATAGGATGCTTTTGGGAATAAATCAAGATGTTTTTTTTTTTTTAAATGTAAACAAACTCTGCCCCCATTACAATAACCAGGATCTCGGAAAAGGCTAAAGAAAAAAAAAACTCGGGTACTGACAAGTACAGGCTAGTGTGAGCATTACAACGGCACGTTGAAATTGGCTGAATTTATCTCACCGGGTAACAGTGTGAACTGTAACACCAACGCACATGTTATTTAAGGTGTAGTTGCACGGAGGGTAGGCCTATATATTTTTCGCAGTGTGAAGGAAAGGACCACAACGTAATTTTGTATCTTTCTCTTTGTGTTGAAGTATAGCGTCGTAACACAGCGGTTATGTTTCTGTGTCACAGAGGTTTGTATTTCTTACATTGTAAGGAACAGCAACGCTAGTGAGTACCTTTTAATACTGTGGCAAAGATGACCATTAAAAACCAGTGTGTCGGTCTCACAGTGTCACAGAAAGGACCACAAGGACCACACTCTCTCTCTCTCTGTGTCTGTCTCTCCCTCTCTCTCTCTCTCCCTCTCTCTCTCTCTCTCTCTCTCTCTCTCTCTCTCTCTCTCTCTCTCTCTCTCTCTCTCTCTCTCTCTCTCTCTCTCTCTCTCAGTATAGCAGGGGTAGGGGACATATGTCTCGAGGGCCATTTGCTGCCCTTGAAGCTGTTTTATTCGGCCCCCGACATAATTTTAATGTTATGCAGTTTGTAAAGGAATCTATGTCCAGGGGACCTCAGTGTTTCCCACAGAAATTTCGGAAACTATGGGGACAACCAGGTTTTTTTTTCCGGGGTGTGTGTGTGTGTGGGGGGGGTCTTTTCACGCGGACCTTTGGGGGGGCTTTGTATTTACGCAGCGTAAATGCAAAACGGCAAAACAATGAGTAGTACAGTATGACATTGGCGCATGGAGAAACTATAGGCCTACATTTCAGCCATTTATATTTTGAGAAATAAGGCTACATAAGATTTTACCCATGACATGTATAATAGTAGTACATAAAAAAATAAAAATGCAGTACAGTGAATCATTTGTGTTTACAACACAGTTTCATTCGTCCCTCATGCAGGGGTCTATGTAATGAAAAAAATAATAAAACAAAATAGGAGCAAAGGTAAGAATTTAAGAGCACTGTGAAATTGTTAACGCACAGACAAAAAGGGTCCCAGGTGGGCTTTCAAAGCAATATATAAGCAATATAATACACCAAATCTAATAATGATAATAAAATCTCGTAAAAAATAATAATTGCCTTGGTTGAATGTCAAATTGCTCCAGTTCATACAGTCAGTGAGCCTGCTTACTAAATGGCATGTTAACAAACACGCCCCCCTTTACCAACGCGCCCCAAAACCAAAAGTTGTTATCTAGGCATGGACTGTAATGCCGCTTGAGACTCATCAAAAGAGGCTCGGATTGTCAACGTCTGACAAGTGGGGGGTTTTCGGAAACTCGCCATTTTTTTCACCACAGCAAAACCAAGTCGTATCGCTTAGACTTCCAACATAGCTTACACACTGCAATGCCAACAACAACACAAATAGCTAAAGTGTTCACAACAGGTCATGTGAGCGCGTGTAGCGATTCCCTAACAATGGGAACGGCTGGTCGGCGTCTTACTTATCCATCTAAGAGGCAGATAATACTCAGATGTCTTGATCATGATGACATTAGGGGAAAAATACAAAAATGCATTTTGTATAAAATCGTAGTTGCACAAAACTGCGACAAGCAGAATAGTAAAAAAAAAAAAAAAAAAAGATATTGTAGGGTTTGGGAAAGGGCGGGGATGCGCCATTGCGACGTAATTAACATGCTATTACAAGACACAGTACACATGTCGTCCGGGTGGACAGCCGACACATTAAAAGAAATGGCTACAAGAAGTTCATGAAAATCAATCTAAATATTTGTTTACTGATTTGAGCGAGTGAAGAGGGACGACAACTTAAGTTTCATGCGGAAAAAAAAAACGCCGAAGCCAGCTAGATCTAGAGGACAGGGCACGACGCATAACTACACAGCACACATCACGGCCTGTGACAAGACAAATGAAAGATTTCTATGCTGGCATTACACCATTACAAGAGAAGGGCAGGGAAAGGCATCAAAATGAGTACATGTTTGCGAGTGATTTGATGAAGTCAGGATGACAACTTGGTCCCAGGCAAGAGAAACGAAACAAGCAGTGCATAGTTATCACCAGACGGTAGGCCTATGGGTAATAGAGGTAACCAAACTTGGCTACACTGCATTAGCTAGAGGGTGTGCTGGGGTGAAGACTAACCTCAATATCCCTGAGTCACGTCTCGTCTCCCGTCTCCTCATCTTTTCTTCCCCTGCTCGAACCCTCTCCTACACCTACACCACCTCCTCCTCCTCTTCATTATCCAGCACCACCTGTCCGCTCGCGGCCCCAGTGTCCCAACCTATCGAGCCGTCCAGCAGTGGTTCCTCAATCCCCACCTCCGACGGGCCGAACCACATTAGCACGACCTTATGTTTTTAGTTTTAAACAACTTGTCAGTGATTTTAGCACATTTGCCGCGTCCAATTTAGGGTATGCGTTATCTTTTGCGCTTGTCATGTAGCCACTCTTCTTTCTCAATTTTGCGTCCTATCGTCCACCAGAGTTTTAAGCCAGGTGGTCGTCAACTACTATTGAGGTGATGATTAGTTTTGTCAAGTGGGGGTCTATAGGGAGGGGCGGGCCTTAGAGAACCGAAGTGTTTCATTGGACTAGCCCAATGTGCATAAGAAGAAGCATCCAATGGGCGAAGGAAATCGTAATTCATTAACAAAAACGGAAATCGTAAAAAAAAAAAAAAAAAAAAAGTAAAAAAAAAAATTTTTTTTTTTTTTTTTTACATTTTCGGAAACTATGGCGGCCAAATTTAAACTATGGCGGGCCGCCATAGTTTCCTCAATGTATGGGAAACACTGGGACCTAGAGAAGGCGGGGTCTGTTGTAAAGGTGGCTGCCTTCAGTATAGGCCCTTGGAGGACTTCTACGGCCCGTGGAGCAATTTGAAGTGGCCCTTCGAATGACAAAGGTTCCCCACCCCTGCCGTATAGCAACAAGGAAGAGTAGTACTCCTCATGGCAATAAGGACCACAACACATGTTTTTGTATCTTACCCACAGTGTAGCAATAAGAGCTACGACAATATGGTGCATCATTCACACTGTAGCAATAAGGAGGACCACTCACACTGGTAATAGCAATATCGGCCCCTAACACCAGTCTGGTCTGGTCCTGTCTCCAGGTGGGGAGCTTGCCGCCCCGGTGATAGATCTTGGCTTGGTTGTCGTCCAGTGAAGGGGGGGGGGCTTGCCGCCCCGGTGATAGATCTTGGCTTGGTTGTCGTCCAGTGAAGGGGGGGGGGGGGGTTTGATTAGTTACCATTTAATTAGGCCTTTCATGGTCCAGTAATGGCTTCATAGGAGCCTGCCCTGCGCAAGGCAAGCCGATCTGCCTTTGGCACTGGCGCACTAATGGGACTCAATCCCACGCCAAACAGCACAGCCAGGCGAGGGACAGAGAGGAGGGGGAGGGGGAGGGGGGGGTGAGAGAGAGAGAGAGGGAGAGAGAGAGAGAGAGAGAGAGAGAGAGAGAGAGAGAGAGAGAGAGAGAGAGAGAGAGAGAGAGAGAGCATGAGGAAAGGAGAGCGTTCAAGCAAAGAGAGAGCAAGAGGTAGAGGGAGAGAGTGGTAGATTGAGAGAGTAAGAGAGCCACAGTGAAAGAGTGAGTGAGAGAGAGAGAGCACAGTGAAAGAGGGATAGAGTGATAGAGAGAGCTAGCGATAGAGTGAGAGCCAGAGCGAGCATTCAGTGACCGGTGAAAAGTGGGGGATATTGAACAGTGGTCTGTCCAGCCACCACCTCCTCCCACTGTTCCCCTCCTTTCCTCTCCTCTACCGCACCCTCACCCCTCCCTTCCACTCTTTTACTCTGTTCTTCTATGTGTATTTATTGTACATGCTCTCCCTCTCTCTTTCTCCCTCGCTCCAGATTTCTCTATTTCTCTCTTGCTCTCTATCTACCTCCTCTTTCTATTCCCCCTCTCTCTCTCCCTGCTTCTCCCTCCTTCTACCCCTCATCTCTCCATCCCTCTCTCTCTCCATCCCTCTCTCTCTCTCTCTCCCCTGCTCCCTCTGCAGTGCTGGGTGTTCAGTAATTAGAGGCTGGGTTGCTGTGCTGTGTTGAGCTGCGGTGTGCAGTGCTGTGCAGTGCTGTATGCTGGGGTGGAGTAGGGCGTAGTGGTGGTGGTGGTGGTAGTGGGGTAGGGAACTGGGTTGCTGTGCTGAGCTGCGCTGTGCATTGCTGTGCAGTGGGGTATGGTAGGGTGGAGTAGGGCGTAGTGGTGGTGGGTGGTGGGGTAGGGAAGGGTAGGGTAGGATAGGGTGTAGTGGGGAGGGGAGCAGGGACGGGTACAGTAAGATAGGGTGCCCGCGGGCTGCTGCTGCTGCTGCTGCTGCTGCTGCTGTCAGCGCTGGAATGGCCATCTGGCATACCGGGAAGTTCTGCGTCGCTAATTAGGAGGGGCCCCTGTAAAGGGGTATGCCACTATTTTGGGGCTTAATACAGTTAAAATCGTTGACTGGGGTTTATAAAGGTGGTAAAGTGTCTTATTTTTCATGTTAAGCGTTGTGTTGCTTTAAGACAAGTTAAAAGAGGGAGTATGTAGCTACAGTAAGCTAGTGAAAGTCAACGGATCACTGTAGCATATAGCATGCTACATGGATGCATGGAATTTCACTAACTTAGCGACATGCTCCCTC
>NC_085858.1:27910501-27920501 GCF_034702125.1 Engraulis encrasicolus | reverse complement strand
CCTCACTCTGCTGCCCTAGTGTCTCATGTTTTGCAGACATACTAAACCATAGGCATACGTTTTGCAGACATGTGCCATAGTGCGCACACTTAGAATTCCCTGCAGGACACACACCGATGTTATGCAGATTGAACGACTTGTAGGCTACGCTACTTCCGTGGCTACTTTAATAAATAGTCGCTATTCCCCTGGCTCATCATTTTCTATAGCAGCTGATGAAGATGCTATGTCTCCGGGATTTGGTCTCTTTTCACATGGTAACTTATTCAATTACCTGCACACTCACCATGAATAGACAGGTGGCACGCCGCAACGAGGGGGTGTGTCGCTATGTCCGGGGCTCATAATTTTCTATAGCAACTGATGAAGGTGCTATGTCTCCGGGATTTGGTCTCCTTTCACATGGTAACTTATTCAATTACCTGCACATTCATGTCTCGCTATGTCCGGGGCTCATGCTTCTGTGCGCTATTGGGGGGATTAACTGGGCATGTTCGCACGTCTCCTTCTGTTCACTCTCTCAGTTGTCGAGCTGCTCGTATTTTCATGCGTCTTTGTCTTCTTAACATGCGCTGCGTCCCATACAGCTTCTGAATCGACAACTTTGCCATGTAATAAAACTGTTCTTGAAAGGCAAGCCATTTTCTTTGCAGTTCTTGTCGTCTTTGTCCGTAGGCTACGAGCCAAACGGCGACCTGCTCCAGCAGAGTTTGCTCCGTTTTCTTCTCCTTCTTTGTCGTTGTTCTGTTGTTGTCCTTCTGTGATTTGGGGCGAAAGTGGGCTGTGCCCGACTGACGTTTCACAAACAAGGCGTGTACCTGAATGTGCCTGGGGTCGGCTATGAGTCCAATCAGGCAAAAAATGGCCCGGGGCCGGCAGCTCCGAGCCGGCCACTCTCCTGAGCCCCGGGCGGCCCCGGGCCGCTGAAGCACGGCTAATGAGACCAAGGCTACTGTTCATTCGTCACCGATGAATTGCATATCGATGCAGCCAGGACTGGATCGCTCATCTGGCATACGGGGCATTTTCCCGGTGGGTCGACAATCCTCAGGGACCGATCGCTCTTGAATATTTGTTTGGTTTTGTTTGGTTGTTTTTACTGAGCCACGCTCAATTGAGATGGGGCAGCCCATTGGTCTGTATGAGCCCTTCTCCTATATAGAAAGTGGTCCAAATGGGGGGGGGTGGGCTGTGCTGTGGCGCAGCGTGCTCAGGGGTGTCAGTAGACCCAATACTATACAGGGGCACTATAGGGCACCAAAAAGAAATGCGAGTCGTCCAATCGGGGGCGCGCTAAGCCCCCCACATTTGGGCTTACATTGCCCACGGGGACCCCGGTTCGAGTCCGGCCGGGGTCATTACCCGGCCCTGCCTCATCTCTCTCTCCCGGTCATTTCCTGTCTACCCTCATACTGTCCTGTAATAATAAAGCCCCCTAAGAATAAAACAAACGGGTACAATCTACTCATAACATCATAGAGAAACCGGGGGGCTGTGTGAGGGACTGGGCTATGCCAAAAAAAAAAATGCCCAGGCTCCGGGGGGCATTTCTGGAAAGCGTACTTGCTAACTATGTTAGCTACTTTGTTGGTTGCAATGCAATTTCCCATTGGCAACTACCAAAGTTGCTAACTGCTAACAACTATGCTTTAGCAGAAATGCACCACAGCCCTGTATGCAGCAGCTCCCCCTGAGTGTGTGGACGGCAGCAAGACAAGACAGCGGTAGTAGAAGGCATCAATGGCAAGATCTGTTGTTGGGGCCATTGTTTGTGATCAAAAACGATTCCTTTTTGTGTATCTCGCATGTACTCTATTCTTTCATTTTGCCACCATCAATGGCGTTTGAAAGGATGCAAGTGGTTTTCTCTCGGTGACAAGTGATGAGTGTGAGATTAGCTTCATTAGCTGACCTGCCTGTTGGAGCATCACAGGAGGAGTCAGCCGTGTTGCAGAGCAGAGCAGCTGGGCGGTGTTGTTTGTTTTTGTTGTTTGTCGTTGAAAGGTTTCAAAAGACTGCCACCGCCCCGGGGGATGTGTAGACACAAAACTGCTCCATTTTTGTGTTTTTTGTTGTTGTTGTTGTTGGTCGAAACAGAATTGGAGATAAAAGACACCCTATTTGAATTTTTCTCAAAACATTCCTGATTAAAAGATCCTTTTTCGTGTGTGTGTGTGTGTGTGTGTGTGTGTGTGTGTGTGTGTGTGTGTGTGTGTGTGTGTGTGTGTTTGCATACGTTTGTGCGTGCATGCGTGCATGCGTGCGAGTGCGTGTGTGTGTGTGTGTGTGTGTGTGTGTGTGTGTGTGTTAATTGTATAGGCCTGGGGACTGGCAGATGAATATCACATTGTCATTACCAAGGCCCAATAGTTGGGACGTGTAGCCATTTGCACCTCGCAACAAAGAGTTTAGATAGCTTATAGAGATGTTCATATCGGTAATGCACAATCTCAGTCACCATCCATTATCAACACAAATTTACCACGCTGTCCCAGAAACATATTTTTGGCTGGACATTGTTGTAAGTATGGACAATTTAGTTGCCAATTTTGTGGCTCAGTCCCAATAAATGCAAAAGAAAACCCAGTTTTCCCCTCATCTATATAATATTTTGAAAACATTAATTTACTTAACATTACATTTTTGCATCGTTTCAATTACATTGTTTGTGTACTTAACTACGGAGTCTGAAGTGACTGTCTCTGGTTGCCAAGAAAAAATGCATGGAGCCGTCTCTGTATCCATTTTTATCCCTAAGGTCTGACCATCTTATTACAGCGACGCTGCAGCATCTGATTACGGACATTATCTAAAACCCATCTCCGTCGCTGATTGCAGACACTATTGCCTTATCACGTGTCCGGTACAGTAACCACCTTAACCAAGAACCTCCAGTGCACGAGAGCCCAGGTGGTGCGTACTTTCAGTTATTGCCTCTTTGATTTATCGTCCTTATCTAACCGTCGTCGTGACGGTCGCGCGGTCGTGTCGCCCAGGTGTAGGGGGGCCGTTACAGTTTTTTTCAATTGCTAACAAGCGCTTACCCATACTTTGGATACTTTTTCTAAACTCTTAACACAGACTACCACCTACCAAGCACAATTGGCCAAACAGTTAATTTTCTTCTCAAAAGCATACACTGTTCAATAGACACAAAGAAATGCATTCATTGACTGCTAACTGTGTGAAAAAGGCATGTAATGTGTCAACTGTATGGCAATGGAAAGCCCTTGGTGGTTTGGACAAAAGCTTGTTAGCAATTGAAAAAAACTGTAATGGCGGCCATTAGCCCCGCGTCACCACTAGCCGCCATGCAGAGCTGAAGGGCCGCGCTGGGGCCGTTTTAAAAAATGGCCGCCGTGTCTTGCAGGCCCATGGGACCAGTTTTTGAGAAAGTGTTAAAACTCTCCAACCGCATCTGCTCTGCTCCCTGTCGGCTGCTCTCTACTCTCTGGTCAGGATGGAAACAAGTGAGAGAGAGAGCGAGCCAGCGCTAGAGCGAGAGCTAGTGAGCGTGTGGTTCATGTGCTCTTGTGCTCTTGTGCTCTATGCCCAGCTGTCTGCCCTGACTGGAAATGGGGCCGGCACAGAGAGAGACGGCACGCCCGCAGCACAATGCACTCAGTGTCAATCATTCAGGAAGGGGCTTTTATACAAAGTGACTGACAGTGCAGAGAAGGGCGGGCAGCCGTGTGTAATGTGTGTGTGTGTGTGTGTTTCTCTCTCTCTCTCTCTCTCTCTCTCTCTCTCTCTCTCTCTCTCTGTCTCTCTCTCTTTCTCTTTCTCTTTCTCTCTCTCTCTCTCTCTCTCTCTCTCTCTCTCTCTCTCTCTCTCTCTCTCTCTCTCTCTCTCTCTCTCTCTCTCTCTCTCTCTCTGTGTGTGTGTGTGTGTGTTTGTGTGTAAAGCAGAAGGGGCTCAGAGGCTCGCATGGAGAAATGGACTCGATGTGGTTTGCTGTGTCACACACACACGCAGATAATTGCGACCGCTTAGTTAGAGGGCCCACATTCAGCAGGGATTCTGTGTGTGTGTGTGTGTGTGTGTGTGTGTGTGTGTGTGTGTGTGTGTGTGTGTGTGTGTGTGTGTGTGTGTGTGTGTGTGTGTGTGTGTGTGTGTGTGTGTGTGCGCGTGGGAGGCCAGTTTTTGAGAGAGACGGAGAGAGAGAGAGAGAGAGAGATGTGGGAAAATGCTTTAACTGAGGTTTCTATCTGAATATCAGTGATAGATGAGAGGAAAGTGAAGGAGAGAGAGAGAGAGAGAGAGAGAGAGAGAGAGAGAGAGAGAGAGAGAGAGAGAGAGAGAGAGAGAGATGCAAATCTACGTAGATGCAATGAATGAGAATCTTAACAGACAGAGATGCCGATGCATGTACTGCTCTATCTGAGTGTTTGTGATGGATGATAGCCAAAGCACAGAGAGAGAGAGAGAGAGAGAGAGAGAGAGAGAGAGAGAGAGAGAGAGACTGAGAGAAAGCGAGATAGAGAGAGATAGAGAGAGAGAGACTGAGAGAAAGAGAGATAGAGAGAGAGAGACTGAGAGAGAGAAAGAGAGATAGAGAGAGAGCGAGAGAAATTTCAAGTTCATCCTACGGCATAGAAAAGGCCATAAGAATGATCATCCATATAAACTTTTTTTGTTGTTGTTGTTTTTTTCCCCCAAATATACATAAATGACAATAGACAATTGACGCATAGACAAACATATAGACAAAAGCAAACAAACAAACAAACCAACAAAGACAGAGAATAAATAAATAAATGAAAAAGAACTTCAACTGAAAAAAGTTTATATGGTAGTATGCTGAATGATTGAAAAGAATTGAAGTCTTGTATGGGCATATATTGTGAACTAGAAGAAGAAACAAGAAGAGAGAGAGAGAAAAAAAAGGATGGTGATGATGATGAAATGTCATATTGAAATGAACTATAAGCCTTCTGAACAATTCTACCAATAAACAAAGTAACAAAAAAAAAGAATGATCATCCAAGAAGTACACTGACACGCAAAAAAATGAAGACAAACAAAAGAGAAACTTCTCGCTCTTCTCATTCTTCTTGAGGCACAATTAAGAGCCCTAAACCAGCAGGATTCTTCAGGGCCTGAGAGATAATGAAGTAAATGTCCTTAGAGCATATTGACTACAGACCCAGGCAGCTGCCAAGATAGCTGTAATGCATCCGAAGATTTTAAAGGCCTCTAAGCATTTCTGTCAAGACGCTCCATAAATTTTCGTTAGGCTTGGCTTCGGTTGGCATGGGGGCATTGCACTTACCTAAGTCCAAGCTTCTGGCCATAATTAAAGGCAGAGGATTGTTTTAAATCATCATCATCATCATCAGGATGGATGCTAGCCCCTTACCAGTAGTCTACGTAGAACGCGGGTATACAGAGTATACCCACTTCAAAATTTCAGGGATTTCAGTATACCCACTTAAAATTGATTGATCCATTGTTTTGAATAGCACAAATATATACAATATACCCACAAAAAAATCTCAAATATACAGTTTACCCACCATAAAAAAGTAGACTACACCACTGCCCCTTACCATGTAATGGGGATACGATGCTGCACACACACCCCCCCCCCCACACACACCACACACACTCCCACGGCCCAGGACAACGGACACGTTTTCCCACCCCTGTCGGTGGGCCCACTTCTTGGTGCCTGCATAACATTTGTCACTTCCAGGAGTTTTCGTGTTGAGAAATGTGCTGCTGGTCAGCCGAAGAGAGAGAGAGAGAGAGAGAGAGAGAGAGAGAGAGAGAGAGAGAGAGAGAGAGAGAGAGAGCATCGTTGTCATAGCAACTGCCTCCAAACTCAGAGGAAACATGCTAGCATGTACTTAATAAAAATGTGCCAATATTCACACTGTGTACCGTAACCCGTGCAATGCCTTTAATTAGAGCGCTTCAACACAGCCCCACTAAATGGAGTATTAGAGCTGCATAATGCTGGGTCAAATAATTCCACGTTATAATGCGGGCCAAGCCTTGGTTTATTTTCCTATTTATTTATTTGTTTATTTATTAAACATCTTCAAAACTATGAGACGCAATTCAGGCGAGAGAGAACATCAATGTCTCTGTTTGCCTTTTAAAAAGTAAACATGTGAAAAAATTAGGTCAGAGTCCCACATTTTGTTGTTTGGTTATTTATTTATGGCTATGCTCATTACTAAAAGAGCGCACAATTCACAGATTTAATTAATAATGCATCGTTGGATCACTTCAGGGATGGATACTGGAGGGGAAAAATCTTTCTGACTGGTGTTGGACAGGGTCCTCTCAGGCAGTTGTCTGGGTCTATTTGTAAAATTAAAAAAAAGAAATATGACAAAAGCAAAAATTTCTGTGTAAAAATGTGATTTAGTTTTCCACCTCCCAGGCCCTCTTGTTGTTGTACACACTTGTCACATTCTTGTTGTTGCCTCTGTGCTGATGCTGCTATGTAACCTCACTGCCTAGTAATTTCCAAAGGAGTGTGTGTGTGTGTGTGTGTGTGTGTGTGGGCGTGGGCGCACACGCGTGTGTGGGCCTGCCTGTGTGTGTATGTGTGTGTGTGTGTGTGCGTGCGTGCATGCGTGCATGTGCGTGTGTGCGCACGCGCGCACGTGTGTGTGTGTGTGTATGTGTACTTCTCCTTCCAATGATGATCGATTGCTGGGTAATGAAGGTGGACACTGCATTGGCTTTTCAGGGCAGCTGAAACTTTGCAGTGCCACACCAAACTGAATTAAATCAATTTAACTGACTGTATTCTCATGCCCTTAGCAATGAAGTCCACCGAAGCGGGCCGGGGTCCAACTGCTCGGAAGATAGCGCTTGTAAGCATTCCACGCTTTTCGGTTCAAATGAGATCCACTAGTTTCATTCACTCGCACTCAGACTGGGTTCATGCCCTCTGAAGTCTCTGCATGGATAACAGCATTCAAGTCAGACAGGCCTGCGACAGGCAGGCAGGAAGGCCATTTTGTGTTAACCCATTGCTGCCTGATGTTGCGTTGCGAAACATTGGCCCTGGCGCCTGGAGATGCATTACGCAACATTCAGGCTCATGAGATTTGAGATAACTTTATTAAAAATATTTGTTTGTTTGAGATGAATTAACACATGTTATTATATGGTGTGACGTCATCGGTCGAATGCTCTATTCATTTCAATGGGGCTCCCCAACGTTCGCACGTCTGTTATTTTTCGATAACGGACGGGTTGGTCTATATCAGACCACTGTCAATGGCAACAAGACTTTTCACTGCTAAAGCGACTTTTCAACAAGACTCTAATCAGCTGCTGTGATAGACAACACCTGTTGTCCTGGCTACCTAGCTGTTGCCTAGCAGTGTTCCACAACGGCACTTGTTTTGTGCAGCAACAATCTTTTGACATGAAAAACTATAATAAACTTAACATTAAATAGGCCTAAAGAAATGTTCCCGCCATGTGTGAATCATTTAAGTATATCCATATAATAAGCGGGTTAACGTTCGGCGAGTCGGTCGCTTTGTGGAATAGCAGCACTTCAGAGAGTGCTCCGCGTCGGGGTCTAAAGATTCTCTCTGTCGTGCTGCTATTCCACGGTAGCGACCTTCTCGCCGAACGTTAACCCTTACGTAATGAAAGATGAGGGTCTTAGCGCTTAAATGCTTTCTCATCGCATGCTTTTATGTGCTTCAGAGGCTGAGATATTTAAGTTTTTATAGGCTGAGGGCAACTTTTCTCAAAAAGGGCTCAGGCATTCAGCACCCTTCTTTGCAGGTGCCTTAGGTGTCAATGGGTTAAAAGGCAATAGTGTAGGCTCTCAAAGCTAGCTTGTGCTCTCTCACATGTACGTATATGTTCTTTCAGTATTTCTGTCATTCTGTGGGTGCTTTTATGACTGCTCATTTCGTGACTAAGCTCGTGCTTTCTTGAAGTGATCAGCTCTCTCAAGCCTTGACAGCTGAACACCTGGCTTTTAACAGAAATGCCATCAGCGCTTCATAGTCCCCCTCCTACACACACACACGCACGCACACACATGCACACACATGCACACACACACACCTCCTCCTACCTCTTCTACCTCTCAGCTGTAGTGTGTCAATCTGATGTCAACCTGTTGTCCTCAGTCCCTGACTCACAGACGCACGCACGCACGCACTCACACACACACAGTCACACACAAAGCCTCACCTTATTATCTTTGTGCCCAGTGGTGTAGTCTACGTAGAACGCGGGTATACGGAGTATACCCACTTCTAAATTTCAGGGATTTCAGTATACCCACTTAAAATGGATTGATCCATTGTTTTGAATAGCACAAATATATACAGTATACCCACTTCAAAAAATGCTCAAATATACAGTATACCCACCATAAAAAGTAGACTACACCACTGTTTGTGCCCCCCCCCTCCATTGACTTTCATTCATATTAAGCCAAAGAATGCTAAATTGTGGCCAAACCATAGCAATCCCTAACCTCAACCTGTCAGTGAGGAAATGTTTTGACAATTTCACTTTTACCAGTAACAACAAAACTACCCTGGCAAAAAGATTCAAAACATGTGGGGTCCAGGATTTGGGCCCCACATGGAGCGAGAGCCCCACCTTGTTGGTGTGCTCCAATAGCAGTGGCCTCACACAAAGGTAGATTGGTGCAGTACATGCACACACACCCACCCACACACACGCACACACACGCACATACACACAGACACAGACACACACACACACACACACACACACACACACACACACACACACACACACACACACACACACACGCACACACACGCACACACAGAGGGGGGTGGGGGGAGACTCACATGCCCATTAGTTGTGCAACACAAACCCGATGAGTTGTGAATGCTGATCAGCCAGTGGCAGTGCGGACCAGGCAGATTGAGGATGGGATTGCAGCACTTGGTGGTGGGGGGGGGGGGGGGGGTAAAGAGTTGTAATGTAAGAGATCATGTAAATGAGCTAGGACAGTGCGCACACGCACGCACACACACACACACACACACACACACACACACACACACACACAAAGATGAGAGAAAAAAATGCAGTGAAATACAGACATAGAAGCGAGTGAGCAGGTGGGGCGAGAGAGAGAGAGAGAGAGAGAGAGAGAGAGAGAGAGAGAGAGAGAGAGAGAGAGGCCCTGGGTGGCTTTGGATGGCATTGCTGTGCATGCAAGGTGTTATCCCAGAGATAAATATGGCTACCCATGAAAAGCCCCGCGTGTCAGTTACGGCCTCTCACATTCGCAATAGTCCACCTGCGCTCGCCTGAGCTGAGACACAGAGAGAGGGTGCGTACTTTTCTGTGTGTGTGTGTGTGTGTGTGGTGTGTGTGTGTGTGTGTGTGTGGTGTGTGTGTGCGTGTCGTGTGTGTGTGTGTGTGTGTGTGTGTGAGTGTGTGTTTTATGTTTGTGTGAGTGTATGTGTGGCTGTGCGCGCTGTGTGTGTGTCGTACATGAGCGTATAAATGTGTGTGGGTCTGTGTGCAGAGATGCCGATAGCCTGAGTGACAGAATAGACAAGTGTGGGAGAGACTGAGGAGAGAGATTGAGAGCAGTCCAGCTTTCACCTTTACTGAATGGCATGTGGAAAGCCAGTGATTTCAGGAGGCTCTGCCTAATATGAGGCAGCTGACTTTGGGGGTCGGGGGGGGGGGGGGGTTGTTGGGGGAAGCAAAAATGCACTTTGGTAAATGTCAGTTCAGGGTTCAACACCAGTTCAACACCAGTCCTCTGCTGTTTGCTGAAGAATTCCACTTACACACATACTCCCCTCTCCAATGAAATACTACACCCCTGTCATCAGGGAGGAGAGAGAGAGAGAGAGAGAGAGAGAGAGAGAGAGAGAGAGAGAGAGAGAGAGAGAGAGAGAGAGAGAGAGAGAGAGAGAGAGAGAGAGAGAGAGAGAGAGAGAGAGAGAGAGAGAGAGAAAGAGAATGATGCAGACGGAGGGAGAAAGAGACAAGGAAGAGAGAGGCACATAGAGAG
>NC_085858.1:27903001-27905501 GCF_034702125.1 Engraulis encrasicolus | reverse complement strand
AGGAAATTGCGTTGTCGGCTCAACAAAGGCAGCGTTATTTTCCGGGGAAACCTGTCCTGCAGCCATTTTGATTTTTCTTTACTTCAGTTTTGTTTTTGTGTCATGTGACATGTTGCGAAACCTCTGGTCCTGTGTCTCAGCGAGTACAATGAAGTGAAATCATGAAACGTTTTCAGGTGAACAAACACATACATGCACTGTATGTGCATAGACGTACAGTGCACACAGGGGTGTCAAAACTGGGGGAAGGTTGTGGTGGAGGGTTGAGATGCCAGGGCCCTGCACATAATGGAGAGGGGCCACAAGGAGTCTGAACTTTTTGTTTTGCAATGTCGAGCATGGGGTGGCCATGTGGTCAATAGGGCCCAGAGTTGGGTATTACGCCCCTGGCCCCTGCAACTCTTTATTGTCATCAGAGTGTTGTATATGCAAACCCACTCATTATCGATTTCATATTTCCAATTCTGTTCCAACAAGTTTGAATTTGGGCACAAATCCTGAAGAGGGTTTACACTGCCAGTTGCACACGCTTTGCAAGATCACTGTGAGACAAGTCAGCTCTCTGTAAGGTGCTTAAACATTTATCCCTGTGTGTAGTTCTGTCTTGTCTTGTTCGGCTGCCTAGCTGTAGAATGCATTTGTCATTCTTCTGTTGTCACGGAAGCCAAATGTTTGCAGGAGTGTTGCAGTGGCTGCCTCTACTGCATAGTAAGTTACTGTACTCTCTTCTCCCCCCCAGTGGAGGTGGAGGTGGAGGGTAGGGGGGGGGGCGGGGGGGCAGGGAGGCACAGCATGACGTAGGAGGCATGGAGGGAGACGCTATCCGTTTTGGAGTGTGTGTGTGTGTGTGTGTGTGTGTGTGTGTGTGTGTGTGTGTGTGTGTGTGTGTGTGTGTTTGTGTGTGTCTGTGTGCGTGTGGAGGAAACGCTATCAGGTGTGTGTGTGTGTGTGTGTGTCTGTGTGTGTGTGTGTGTGTGTGTGTGTGTGTGTGTGTGTGTGTGTGTGTGTGTGTGTGTGTGTGTGTGTGTGTGTGTGTGTGTGTGTGTGTGTGTGTGTGTGTTTGTGTGTGTGTTGAGAATTGTATAATGCACCTTCTTGGAGGCTTGCCAAGGGCCCTCTGCTGAGACAGGACGGCCAGCTTACCCCACACACACACACACACACACACACACACACACACACACACACACACACACGCATACACACACACACACACACACACACACACACACACACACACACACACACACACACACACACACACACACACCGCCGGCACAGCACAGACTGCACCGTCATTCCACCGACTGCTTTGCTTCCGGGACCCCTCTTCACTCCCTCTGCACTACACTACACACTGCTGCTCAGCTAACTGGCAGAAGCTCAAATTAAAAAAATACTCCTTTGAGTTTTGCTAACAAGATTTTACTTCTTCATATTTTTACCCCATGTGTGCTTTAATGGCTTCATTTGTGTCCTACAGTAACAATCAGGGCTCTAAATTAACACCAGCCAATCGACCGAATGCTACTAAAAATGCAGTTTGGCTGGTAGAAAAGAATACTTTCTCGCCACTTTCTCGGCCCATTAGTAAGTTTGTGGTTGGCTAGTAAGTGTTACATATACTAGCTGTATTGGCTGTTGATGAGAAAGTTAATTTAGGGCCCTGGTAACAATAATACGACTATTTGCTTGTTTTTTTCTCGCTTCATAAAACCCAAGGTCGCAAAAAAGGAGGTATTGAGATTTGCGGCTGGGGGGGTTGGGGGGGGTGTTTTAGGGACTGGCAGCAGCTGAAATAAAAATAAAAAAACACTTGAGTTTTGATAAGATTGTACTTCATATTTTTACCCATATTTTGTGTGTTTTAATGGCGTCATTTCTGGGTGGCTTAGGGACCATAGGCCTTAACTCCACCTGGTACAGTATTTGACTCACTTGCTGGTTCTTCAAAGCGTCGACTGCCCTCTTGCCTGCCTGTGCTGTGCTGCGCCTCTCCGTTCGTTCTGATTGCGCTTTTTTTTACGGCTTTGCTCTCCCATGCTCGATGGATGGATGGATGAAGCAAGCGCTTTTCCCATCGAGTGCAGTGCGGGAGCACTCATAAACACATCTCTGGTAATTAGGCCTTATTAATACCTGCGCGAGCCCTTTTGTGTGCTTTTCATGGGCTGTTATCTCTTGCGTAATACCCTCGGCAGCACTGGTGGTGGAAGATGTGATCTGCTCCATTTAGGGCTGGGCAATATGACGATATATATCGTTATCGTGATATAAAAGTGTATATCGTGACCTTTCTCGGCTGCACTGGTGGTGGGTGATGTGATGGGCTCTTAGGGCGATATGGAAAAAAAACAATATCACGATATGGATTACTTTATACCACGATATATATCACGATATAGCACAATTACATACGTTTTCAGTTATTCTCTTTATTTGCTCTTTATTTTTCCATGTCGCAAAACAACCTTTCTTTAAAATTGATATTTTTATTCTT
>NC_085858.1:27885501-27890501 GCF_034702125.1 Engraulis encrasicolus | reverse complement strand
CTACTCTCTCTGTTCCTACTGTACATCCCAGTGTTGATCTGCACATTGGCATATCTCTATATACTTAGAGAATCTCTGGTAGGGATATGATCATATGAGCCCGTATGGAGTGCTGTGCTGTGTGCTGCTGTGTGGTGGGGATGTACTGCGGGGATGTGGATGTGTGATGGGTAGGGCTGTAACGATATGGTATCGAACTGAGAAATCGCAATATGCGATACTGTAACTCCGTGCAAGAAGGCAGTATTGTGATATGCCCTTTCAAAGTCCTGTTCCTTCTGTCCAAAAGACAACCACATACTATGATGTGATTGTGCTTCAAATCATCATTTTTATTTTAAAACTTAAAAAAAAAATGTTAGTTGCATCTTTAGTTTTTGTTTATATATATTTTTTTATAATATTGGCAAATGTGAAAGAAGCTAATTAATACATTTTAAAAGATGCATTAAATAAATCGTGGGGTGTATTGAGTAGGGCTGCACAATTAATCGAAAATAATCAAAAATCGTGATCAAATAGTGAAATCGAACTCATGATTTTAATCATGATTTAATCGTGGCAATAGTGACCTACTTTTGAGAGGGTCCTTGAAGCCAGAACATACGGACAGGCTGGTGTTTCTGGCCAGAAATCTGTCCACTTAAGTTTTATGCTATTGCCTTTACATAATTATTACAATTCATTTTATTTTGCTCATCCCGTATGTAATTCATTCTTGGTTATATTTCATCTTGTTATAATTTTCAAAAAAATCTGCAAAAATCAATAATCGTGATTAATAATCGTGATTATGATTTTGACCAAAATAATCGTGATTATGATTTTTTCCATAATCGTGCAGCCCTAGTATTGAGCCATTGGTCTGAAAGCATGATGCGAACCAAGTCGTGAGTTGAGTGTATCGTTGCTGCCTTGGTGTTGGGGGACCTTGCTGAGGGCAGAAACTGGAGCTGTCACAGTGGATCGCATTCAGCTCTCTCACATCACAACACCCCCGCCCCCACCCCCACCCCCCCACCTCCATACACAAACACACCTCCCTTGATACACAAAAATACTACTGTATGCCATTTTCACCCGTCAGGGGGGAAGGCTTACTGTAGTGTGTAGTTACTGTTCACAAAATGGAACCATGTTTATTATTTCTGCAGGGAATCATGTTTCGAAATCTTTGATGAAAAACACATGATTATATTCTACAATTCTCACAGGTTCTCTGTACAGTATGCTTTCTCTACAATTCCATTCACCACGCTACTGAATATTTAAAGAGTTGGACGGGATCTGAGCTGCCAAAAGTACAAGAATGAGATATTTTGTAATACATTGAACAATCTAGGGGCTTTTTTCACCCAGCCATTCAACATCACTGGTTGTGTAATAGAAATCTATTCTAGCTTTTTAAAAACAAGTTACTGAATGTTCCCATTTTCGACATGTCTAGAGCCTCTCTCTTTTCATGGCTTGCCCACTGTCTTTCATATTTTAGCCCTCTGAATCAGACATCAACACCACCATTGTTTTCTTCTGCCCTCTTAGTTCGCGGCACTCTCTTTTTATCCCTCTGCCTTCCTCTCTCTCTCTCTCTCTCTCTCTCTCTCTCTCTCTCTCTCTCTCTCTCTCTCTCTCTCGCTCTCTCCACCTCTCTTTCTCTTTTTACTTCTTGTTATTTTCTCCTCTCTCCCTCTCTCTCGCTCGCTCTCTCTCTCGACCAATTTCAGGAAGCCTATTCCCTCTGTCTTTTCATCGCCTGCCCTTTGTCTTTCTTTTTATATCCTTCTGAATCAGAAATCAACACTAGCGTCGATCGTTTTTTCCTTTTCTTTCTGTCTCTACAAAAAAAAATCCTTTACCCCCTGGCAGGCTTCACCCTTGCCTCTTGCTTCCTTGTTTTCCGAAGCCTGTCGATGACGGGCTAATTAAACTGGACGGGCTCCTCCACATGAATTTAAGAATAACCTAAACCGTCTGTCTCAGGCCAGGAGATGGGGAGAAAAGGGGCCTTGACTTTGAGGACTCTGAGTGACTTTGTTTGGGCGAAAGTACTGGGGAGGAGAAAGCAGATCGAGGCAGAATAGAGCTAATGAACTCAGCTCATTTCATTCAAAGCATGCTGTTGCCTCGGGACTGAAGTGCCGAGATGAGAGGGGATGCTTTTGTGTGTGTGTGTGTGTGTGTGTGTGTGTGTGTGTGTGTGTGAGTGTGTGTGTGTGTGTGTGTGTGTGTGTGTGTGTGTGTGTGTGTGTGTGTGTGTGTGTGTGTGTGTGTGTGTGTGTGTGTGTGTGTGTGCGGCTGTGTGTGTGTGTGTAGTACTAGTACACCAATCTACCTTCCGGAGGCCACTGTTATTGGAGGACACCCACATGATGGGGCCCTCGCTGCATGTGGGGCCCAAATCCTGGTTTTGACCCCTTTTGCTGGGGTGGGCTGGTGGTTTTGTTGTTACTGGTAAAAGTGTGGAAGTGGAAAAAAGTGGAAATGTTTCCTCACTGAGGTTAGGGTCAGGTTAGGGTTAGGGATGGTTTTGGTTTGTGTGTGTGTTAGTGTGTGTGTGTGTGTGCATGCGTGCGTGCGCGTGCGTGCGTGTGTGAATGTGAATATGCACATGTGTGTGGATGTGTGTGTGTGTGTATGTTTGTGTACATGTGTGTACATGTGTGTGTCATTGTTGTTCCTGAAAGGCTCCCCTAAGTTAGATCAGTCAGCCAAGCAGAATGGACCCTCTATAAATAGGCCGGGCAGAGCGAGAGAGCGAGCGGCCATCACTAGGACACTGTCCTTTAACAGAGATGAATAGTGCGGCCCTAATGGAGCCCCAGCCAAATCAGCTATCATGTGCCTTCACATCACTAGAGGAAAGGAAGAAAAAGATGCCTCAACCGCTTGCATCCTCTACACACACACACATACAAACACACACACACACACACACACACACACACACACACACACACACACACACACACACACACACACACACACACACACACACACACACACACACGTGCACGCACACACGCACACCACACACACACACACACACACACACACACACACACACACACACACACACACACACACACACACACGAAGACACACACACGCACGAGCACACACACACACACACACACACACACACACACACACACACACACACACACACACACACACACACACACACACACACACACACACACACACACACACACACACACACAGTGAAAAACACAAAGGGCCCGCGGATGATTATCACTGTTGAGAATGCTGACACCACAAGGAGAAACATGGGGGCTGTGATGGATGAGTTCAGCATAGCACGCAACACACACACACACACACACACACACACACACACACACACACACACACACACACACACACACACACACACACACACACACACACACACACACACACCCGAAGACCTAGTTTCGCACCAGGTGGCATTTATTAGTTGTATATGCCCTTACCGGCCAAAACCTTTCCATGCCATATTATGCATAGCTTTTCAATGCTATATGAACAGTTACAAAAATGGCAAGAATTTGCATTTTGTACTTTTGTATCTTAGCAAGGTTATAGGTGTAGCTTTAAAATCCATGAAGAAGAGTATCGATTGAAAACAATTAACCGAAATAGGTTGGCAATCCAAAGGTAAAGATCACTTCTTTATGCATTTCGAAGTTATACCTATATCCTTATTAAGCGGCAAAGTGCTGTATACAAATCGTAACCATATGAGGAGCAGTTTATCCTCATATACATCTAATGTTGCTATAATATTTAATGGTCCTTTAATGAGGCTCTAAGCGTATGCTCTTAATGCGAGTGCTAACTCTGATCTGTCCGATGTTTACTTTTAGGAGTGTTTTCACTTTGGGAGACATTAGAGCAGTGATTCTCAAAGTGTGGTCCGGGGACCACTAGTGGTCCGTGACAGAGCTCAGGTGGTCCGTAAGGGAATTTCTATTTTACCAAGACAAGGTAGCTATATTTGTAACATTATTACAAAGCTAAGCATAACATTTTCACTACAATAAGACAGGCTTGTGAATGTGGATAAAACAGTAACTGATCTGCATTGAAATTAGCAGTATCAAATTAGCACCCATCAACTGTCAATTCAGTTGACAGGTGGTCCCTGAACATATTTAGGGGGACAAAGTGGTCCTCGGTCTGACAAAGTTTGAGAAACACTGCATTAGAGGGAATGACTTGATGAAGGGTAGGAGCCTGAATGGCATGAATGGCTTTAGATGGGCATGCAGGTGGCTTCACAAACACATTCGCCCATTACGGACCAAATGGAGAAGGAGATAATCAGCACCAAACTGGCACTCATTAGGTGAGAGAAGATAGCCTTTTATGTCTGGGTGCGTGTGTGTGTGTGTGTGTGTGGAGAGAGAGAGAGAGAGAGAGAGAGAGAGAGAGAGAGAGAGAGAGAGAGAGAGAGAGAGAGAGAGACTTTTCATCATCAACTCTTTATCTTGCATCTTGAGAGAGAGGAGAAATGAGGGAAACAAACAAGAAAGAGAAAGAAAGTGAGAGAGAGATAAACCATCGATGCCTTAGCACGGAATGAGACGCAAGTTTTAGACCAGTCCACAATACATTATGATATCAGCATTTCGGGACCACAATACAGTAACACCTGGTCAACAGCATATAGGGACCACACTATACTACAACAGCTTATTGGGACCACTTACTACAGCTGCATATTGGGACCACTTACTACAGCTGCATATTGGGACCACTTACTACAACAGCATATTTGGGCCACACTAAACTACAAAAACAATATATTGGGACCACACTATACTACAACAGCATACTGGGACCACTTTCTACAGCTGCATATTGGGACCACTTACTACAGCTGCATATTGGGACCACTTACTACAGCTGCATATTGGGACCACACTATACTACAAAAGCACATTGGGACCACACAATACAACAACAACACATTAGGACCACACTACTGTTTGTATGCT
>NC_085858.1:27875501-27880501 GCF_034702125.1 Engraulis encrasicolus | reverse complement strand
GACCACCCCCGAAGAGGAGATGTCTCCAGCCCCCAACAGAGAGACTTGGATTAATGTTGAGAGGATTATTGTTCAATACGGTGCAGAAACACTTGGTTCAGTTATATGTATATATCAATCATCTTTCAAGAAATCCTTCATCCCCTCAGCTGTGACCATACTGAACAAGATATGAACTGTCCAGCTGCAGCATGAATGTATTGTGTGGTCGTCTTTTTTTCTTTTTTTTGGTCAAGCCTTGTCTAATGTCTGTGAGAATCACTGAAGTCACGCCAAAGACAATTTTCTGTTTCATGGTTGTAACAGACAATAAAGTTTTATCTAATCTCATCATATCAATGAGAATCAGTGCACCTGACAAAGGTATGACATACTGTATACTGTAGGCTTAAGTGCTAAAGGAAAATGAATTAACCTTAGCGGTTTTGAATTGTTTATTTACACAGTTATTAAAATGCATACAGATAGTGAATGTAATATAGTTCTGTAATACTGTGTGCTTACTCGATGGTGTTTTTTATATGTGCTGAACTGAAAAACAACCTAGCTACTTGTGCTCAATACACTAAATGACTCTTGCTGGTGTGTTTTTTACTAGGCAACTTGTTATTAATTACTAATGTTCTTAATGTCATTTCAATGCAGCTCTTTGTGAGAAATCTGGGCAGCCATGGCCTAGTGGTTAGAGAGTTGGTCTTTCAATCTAGGGGTTGCCGGTTCGAATCCCCCACGACCTCTCCCTACACCTCCATCCATGGCTGAAGTGCCCTTGAGCAAGGCACCTAACCCCACATTGCTCCAGGGACTGTAACCAATATCCTGAAAAATAATAGTTGTAAGTCGCTTTGAACAAATGAAAGCGTCAGCTAAGTGAAATGTAATGTAATGTAAAATCTTGCTGTAGTGTGTTGTGGAATAGACACAGGAGCTGACCTGTGGTGTCCAGTCTTAACAGAGAGCTGGTGCCACTGTCACACATTCAATTTAATTAATCATTATCCCCCTTATATTGATTGGGAAATGTTATACTGGCTTTTTTCATTACCTCCTGACTATACCAGACATCATTTTATCATTACCTCTGCCACATAATATGCGATTGTCTGAGTTTTGCAGTCTGTTTGTTCATCGCTGGGTGCACAGCTTGCCACTAAGGGGCGCCAAATCCTTACTTATTGCTGGAGACGCTACCACAAGGAGAGGACGGGAGGTGATGTCTTCTAAAAGGGCTGTGGTTAAGTAGCCTAAGCAATCAGCTGGTGCAACCCACTGTCTTAACACTGCCTCAAAATATCAGTTCTTGCAAGGCACGATTTACATGGTGAAATTAATGACATGTTGAGGCCAACAAGGCTTTATTTTATCAGTTAGAGGGACACTGCAGGAAATGGTCAAAAAGGGTGTGTCACATTAAAAAACTGTTTATTTAACTTGTGAGTGTGCGGCACCTCTCTCCTTCTACAATTGCTTTTTCTGGTTGCCAGCACCTCTGTTTCTGGTGTGCGTTTTGCACCTCCACTCAT
This sequence comes from Engraulis encrasicolus, assembly GCF_034702125.1. Taxonomy (NCBI): domain Eukaryota; kingdom Metazoa; phylum Chordata; class Actinopteri; order Clupeiformes; family Engraulidae; genus Engraulis; species Engraulis encrasicolus. The sequence goes on along the minus strand of NC_085858.1, from coordinate 27,878,978 downwards.
CAAAAAGGGTACTGCAACTATACTGCTCATTGTAACTGGGTTGCCTATTGCCAAATTTGATGAAAGTATATTTCATGAAAGTTTACTAAATAATAAACTCAGATTTTCTGTTATGGCCCAAGTACAGTCATTTTTGCAGCTAAAAATGGCTATTTCTGGAAATTCAAAATGGCAGACCATGATGGAGGAGATCCCCCTTTGTATGTATGAAAAGTGCAATTTTTCCAGTCATAATGAATACTTAGAATTTGATGGTGGTGGTAAATATTCATGAAAAATGTAACATTAGTGAATGAGTAGCATGAATTCTGGAAATAAACAACTATAAATCTTGCAGTGTCCCTTTAATGACAGGTTTAAAAAAAAAAAAAAACACACACACACACACCTTGCTTTCTGATTAGGCCTAGCCTAGAGAGAGAGTTTCCCCCAGCACCTTAGGCCACCTTGACCTGAAAAGATAAAGATTCCCTGTTGTTAACGTAGGCCTATTTTCTAAAGATAGATATAGATATATATGCATGCCTGTTTTAAATTAACAACCGGTCAAATGCTGGTGAAAATTCAGGTTCTTAATTCATTCGCCAGTTATATTTTCTTTGTTTTGTTTTTACTTTGTTACAGTTTTTGCCTAGGCTACTGCTTAAACACAATAGGCCGATGCTTAAACCAAAGTAGCACATTGTTCAGTTGTTGGTACTATAACTTAAACACATGCTGCTTTACCTTAATCAAAAGTCAAGCATTACACTTTCAGCTGGTATCTTTGCAAAGCACTTGCTCCTTTACGCAACACACACACTCCGGCTGTCTGCACACCATTTTATACACAAGACACTTTGTTCAAAAGTAAATTCTCAGAGTGTCATTGTGAAAACACGTCTGTTAAAAAAACAAAACACACTGGATGTATGACGAGATTTAGACACAGACAATAAAACACATGCACCGTTTTCAACCATTTGATGATCTGGTTATTAGGCCCATGTCCCCCGGCACTGTTGAGTTTCAGCAACTTCTGAATGTGTGCTCTGGGGTTGAGTTTGATGTAGGCCTACAGTACAATGCAAAAAAATACAGTACAATGCAAAAAAAGTGTTGTGTTCAGGAAGTCTTTCCAACGTTTTACCTGTCAGGGCAATCACTGTGTGTCAAGCAGTACAAAATATCTTGGGCATATTATCGCTGACAAGTTGGAAGATGATGCTGACATGTAGGCCTACAGACAGGGACAAGTGTAGTGTATGCCAAACATGTTTGTAAGATTTCAAGAAGGTTACACAGGCCTGCACAAATAGTCAAAATGTCATCAACATGTTTTAAACAACCTGGAATTACATTACTCAAAATTTTGAAGCATTTTAACCTTCTTATTGCACGTTCAACATGAATTCGGACATTGGCGAGACGGCGGGTTCTTGTGACTTCATGTTCTGATAGTTGTGTACATCCACGTGTAAGTGCTGGAATAGCCAATGTCACTCCTGGAGGAAGAACATCTCCAATTGTGAATCCCCGGTCTGTCAAAATCTGATCACCAAAAATCAAATGTGACAGAAATCCACAGTTTTTTGTGATAAAAATGTCACTAGCTCTGGCACCAAACAGTTTTGACACAATACATCACAAAACCATTGGGGGGCTATGCAATAGAGGACTTTGTAGGTGTTGTGATGCTTATAGTTGCTGTATGTTTTTGCTCTTTTCCCCAAGTTCTTCGGTCTTTGGACAAATATTTCAGTGCAATCTATGATGCATGTTGCATTGGGATAGTGTTCAAGAAAACTTGAGGGTCTTACTCTATTCAGAGTGTCTCGAGGGAGCCAAAAAAAAGATTTTCCCTTGGGAAAGTGTTGCTCTCCACATTGCGAACATATCACAGGCTGTAGTTCTGCTGATCCCAAATCTGTGAACATTAAGCCAAGCCGAACCCTCATTAGGACCAGCAGTAGCTGTTCATGGACTGTTAATTTGAACGTCTTCGACTGTGGAAGAAAGCCAATGATGGTGTTCAAAAGTTGCCAAAAGCTGATGATGTCTAGTCCAATGTAAAATTTTGACACTTTATCATCCATGTCATGAGCTGACAGTGATGGTGTAGGATCTGTTTGTGTGCTTGCATCTTTTGTTGACTTCATCGAACAATAATCATGATCACTACGCTCTGGCCACTGAGTGCCAACATCACATTGGTGTGGAGACAGACTATCCTCCAAGCTATGCCCTACTTCGGTATCAGAATTTGTCACAGGAGGCTCATCACATGGTCTCTCTGTTGGGGGCTGGAGACATCTCCTCTTTGTGGGTGGTCTTCCACATGATGGTGCTTTCTGAGAATAAATATGAGAAGGAACAAAAAACACCAACAGCTTTTAAAACAGTTAATTACAACGCCACTGTCCTACAGAACACTTTAAATGTCACTTCACATTGCATTATATTACAATTAGCAGATGTAGACTCTTGCATGGAATAATAAGACACAAGTGTTGAAAGGCAATTTAGTTACATAAAAGCAGTGCCTTAAGGAGAGAAAGCATAACAACTAAGAGTCAAGAACGAAGTTTTTTTTTTTTTTTTAGCCTAGATTAAAAAGTAGTGGCAGATGGGAGAGAGTCTAACGTCTGGAGGCAAATCGCTCCAAAAGTACTTTAACAACATATGGTTAAGGTAATTAAGAAAAAAGCACTGAAGTTATTTGTTAAATACATGTAAACTTACACTATATTCATATCCCATATTATGGGATATGGGTGTTCCTGCGTTGGTCTGCCGTCAGGGAAGTGTACTCCACACACCTAAGGAGGGTGGGATAAGATGCGATAAAAAATATAATTGACTGTTACACATGAAACAGAAAATTATCTTTGCCATGGCTGCAGTCATTCTCACAGACATTAGACAAAATACAGGACAAAGCAAGACATGTACACTGAGGTTGGATAGCGAAAATTCTTTTGTTGAGGAAGGGTTACAGACATGGGTGTAATTTTCAGTCTGGGTGTTGGGGGACATGTCCATAGGCCTACCACTTTTGAGATTAACCTAGCTTGTCCCCGTCACTTTATTTCCAATAAAATGCCAAACATTATTACAAATACAAACATGGTGGTCGATTTATGAGATGAAAATAAAATTGGGCTAGGTTATGGACAAAACAAAAGCTACCAAAACCTAGCCTGACTTATTGAAGTCAGTCACACGACCTGGCTGGCTTTGCCAAAACTCCGCTAGCATAACAAAAGAATTAGCTAAATTGCCAGGGTCACATTTCCATTTCAAAGGGCACACATACACAAATAATCGTAAATTAACACACAAATGTACCATGGCACACAGCACAGATAACCATGGGGCTCATGGTGCTACCAAAACCTAGCCTGACTTCTTATTAAAGTCAGTGTAACCTGGCTAGCCTTGCCAAAACTCCGCTAGCATAACAAAATAATTAGCTAAGTTGCCAGGGTCACATTTTCA
>NC_085858.1:27850501-27873001 GCF_034702125.1 Engraulis encrasicolus | reverse complement strand
AGAAATGGAGTTAGGGGGTTTTGCATCTGAACTCTTCAGATAGACAGACAGACAGACAGACTTTCAGACAGACAGACAGACAGACGTGAGGCAGGTACATTTCACCTCAGCTGACAAGCTGGGCTGGAAGATGTGCTGTGACTGGAAGGCGTGCTTGACAACCATCAGGCCATGATATCTCAAAGGATATCCGAGTGGCACAGGCACAGATATATAAACAAAAAAAAAACCCCACATACAAATAAATATAAAATACAGGTTGCGTTGATAGACAGACTGCCATCTTCAACTGGCCCTTCAACTGTTTCTGTGTGGAGCGGAAGTCGAGCTGCCAAGCAAGTCAGTCGCGTGGAGAAGGAATATAGATAGAGTGATCTTTCATTCGGCGGAGAGCATCTGAATGATAAAAGCTTGATCCGCCAAGCCTGCGCTGGGTACAAAAGGAAGCGCTAACCCATATCTCACTGAGGAGGCGGATGCATTATTCACCAGCCAGGTAGAGAGACTGGAGTAGGGAGATGGTGGAGGAAAGGAGGGAGGGATGGAGGGATGGAGGTGGGGAGCAGAGATGGGGCGGATGGAGAATGGTGATGGAGTCGAAATGGCTGTGTGGATGATGATGGTGGTGATAGGTGTAGACTATATGGTTTTGTGTTGTTTGGTTTTATTCTGAAGGATATGGAAGGGGTTTCAGGTGTGGGAGATGGGGGCCATGTAGGGAGGAGTGGGTTGGGGGGTGGGGGGTGTTGATGTTGGGAGTGGTGGTGATGATTGAGGCACTTGTGGTGATAGGTGTAGTAGACCATGTGGTTTTGTGGATGTCATTCTGAAATAGGTAGTGGTTATTTGTGTAAGGTCATGAAGATGGAGGGGATGGGTAATGCATATGGTGGGGGAAGAGGTGATGTTGATGTTGAAGGGTTGTTGGAGGCAGTAGTGGTGCTGGTTGTGATGATGATGGTGACGTTGATAGGTGTGTAATCCATCTAGTTTTGAGGTTGTTTTCTTCATTTTGAAATAGGTAATGAAGACGGGGGATGTTGATGTTGGGGGCTGTGGGAGACAGTTGTGTGGTCGTGATTTAGATTTAAATCATTTTTTTCTGCTATTGATGGTGATGATAGGTGTAGACCATGTGGTTTTGTGGATTTTTTATGTCATTCTGAAATGGGGAGTGGTGACAGGAGTGTGTGTGGGGGGGGGGGGGGCAGTTGTGGGAAGAGGTGGTGTTGATCTTGGGGGCTGTGGGAGACAGTTGTGGTGACAATTTTGTTGGCGATGGTGGTGATAGATGCGGAATACTTCTTCTGGCTTCTCTCATTCTCATTCTTACTGCCTCTGTCACAATGAAATGGCAATTTAGTGCCCTGCCTCTTTGCTTTCTTGCTCCTGGACACCCACACAAACACAAACACAAACACACACACACACACACACACACACACACACACACACACACACACACACACACACACACACACACACACACACACACACACACACACACACACAGAGGCACGCACACTCACATTTTGAGCAAGGCAGTGGGCGTCGGAATAAGGACATTTTTGGGTGAGGTAGGGGTCCTGGGGAAGGCCATTGTGGTGGTGATCAGTGTTGCCAGATGTGTCTGACCAAATCCCGCCCAAAAGCTTCTCAAAAACCGTCAAAATGCGCTAAATTCCGCCCAAATTCAACAAATTACATTGACTTCTATGGGCACCAAAACGGCTGAAAAAAAACGCCAAATGGCCAACTTTTCATCCAAAGTAGCCCACCCGCCCACTCTGGCAACCCTGGCGGTGATGGTGATAGAGTTCAAGTTTAGGCAAAGGACGCGCTCAACTTCTTGGAAAAACGAAAGTCTTTGGGTGCGCGATAAAATGGATCAACTTAAGTAAGAAAAATCCGCACTCACAAACTGCGTCTCATTATTTATTTATATTACCACCATGTCCAAAAAGCAAACGCGTTTCGGCTATCAAGCCTTCATCAGTGCGTGGTCATGGGGTGATAGATGGAGAGCATGGGATTTGGTTTGAGTTTTACTCTGGAGGAGATGGAAGTGGTCCCAGGTATGAATGGGGAGTGTGGGGAATGAGGGTGGTATACGCGGTGGTGGTGATGAGTTTGGGACAGTTAACAAGTTGTGGTGGTGGTAGCAGTGCTGGTGGTGGATATTGGAACCAGTTTGACTGGAGGTTTGGTTTCTGAAGGTGTTGCGAGTTGTGGTTTTGCCTACGCAATAAGACATGGACCCTGATATACCATTATCAAATAAATAAACCATTACCAAAATGGCAATAATCAAGGTGTAATGCATTACTAATGGCCCTGCGTACTGTCATAGTGGTGTAGTACTATGGTTGTTAAGTTTTTGGGTGACTATTATAGTGTTCCACTGGTGGAATGGCGTGCGTTAAGGGGCTACAAGGCGATGGTGGTTGTGCTGGAGCTGGGATTCAGTTGAAGCACTGAGGTGTGACTCGTGGTTTTGCTTTTAGAAGGCTGGTGCTGGTGCTTGTTGTTTAAAAGAGTTTCAGCACTGTGCACAGACTGTGCTGTGAGCTGTGGTTTCCATGGCGTCACAACTTCAGCTTCCTGTGCGGCTGAGGAGCTGACGATGGCTGGGAGGTGACGGGAAAGAGCAAAGCGCTCGCTAATGAGATGTAAACAGGACAGTGTTTTTGTCTTTGTGTTTGTTTGTTGTTTTGGTTTCGTTTCTTTAAGTTGGCTCAGGAACATCATTGTGGTTCTGGGGAAAAAAAGGAAAGTACACTATCAGGCGAGTTGCGTGTCGGATGTGGGTATTGTTTTCATTTTGGGAGTGAAGTAGTGTTCGTGTTTTCCCATGAGGCGCGTCGAAAAAGGGAATGCTCTCCCCCACCCCCCGTACTCTACCTCCCTCAAAGACAGGCTTCCGTGAGAGAGAGCTGGCTTTCAACAACAATGTGTCATGCACAGCATATCACAGGAGAAAACAGCTGAGAGAGAGAGAGAAAAAAAGACATTTGTTTATTTATTTATTTTATTTTTTGTCTTCTCTCCCTTCCCCTATGCAGTTTGGGAGCGTTTCAATAAGAGCCTCAATGTGACCGTGAGACAAGGGTAACCATTTTCTTCCCTGACAGACACAAAAAAAAATGTGTCAGAGACAAAGGAGGCCCTTGAGACAAACAAAGAGATAATTCACCATTTTAGCCCCGGCTGCAGTGATAGCCAATGCCCCCTCTGCTGCCCTCTCCCACAGACGGAGAGAAAAGAGTGAAAAGAACGGAGAAAAAAGAAAAAAAGAAAGAAAGAAAAAAGGGGAAAGGAGGAGAAAGTACTTCTGAGTTTTCTGGAAAGCGAATCCATCCATCTTCCCTCGGGGTGGGCGTTGGGCTGATTGGCGTTTGGGTGCATTAAGTTTGGAGGAGCGAGCGTGGTGCTGCAATTGACACAGAGCAGCTCAGACCACAGAGGTGGCGCCTGCTGCAGTGCTAATGAGACAGACAGCATGCACACTCATGCTTGAGGGGAGGGGGTATGGGATTTAGACACTCACACTAAATCATACTATACAGCATATACTGTACACTCACAAGCAAACATAAGTACATACACAACGAGCATTGCATGCACAATTTCTCTCTCTCTGCTATGCTCTCTCTCTCTCTCTCTCTCTCTCTCTCTCTCTCTCTCTCTCTCTCTCTCTCTCTCTCTCTCTCTCTCTCTCTCTCTCTCACTCACACACACACACACACACACACACACACACACACACACACACACACACACACACACACACACACACACACACACACACACACACACACACACAGGGTAGGGATGGTGTGTGTGGTGGTACACCTACGTGCAACATCAAAACGAAGCGTGTGAATAATTTTGGTGTCTTGTGCCAAGGAGAACCAACCTGCTGCTGGCTGCTGTGCCCTTCCAGAAACAGGATTTGAAGCCTTTCTGTCGATTCCAAGTTTAGTCATTTTGAAGGTTTTGAAGTGCGAGGCAGCAAGGAGGGAAGGAAGGAGGTCATGTTTTAAAACTAAATCAATAGTTGACTTGCTTGCCTTACTTTGCTGCAGGTAGAAAAATGTTCTTGCATGATCATGTTCCCATTGCTGCAAAGCTTGCCGTCAGGGCCACTGACAGCTTTTCTTGGGCCCAGGTAAAGTCCTCTAAAAGGACCCCCCACCCACCCAATACTCATGAACAGCCATCTGGGTACTTTGCTCTTAAATTTGCGTTACGCCCCTTTATGGGTGAAAACAAACCGAATGTCTCATTGACTTACATGCTACATCGGCTAGCCTAAATGAACACATTCCATGCTTCAGCCACGGCTGTTTGGCTGTATTATTTAAACAGCCGGCAACACAACACGTTTTCGGCATGTTGCCCGTGAACAACGCTAGTCTACAGGTCCGTATCTTTCGTTTATTAAACCTCAACAATACCAATTGACTAGCATGGGTTGTTTTCCCCCACAAATGGGCGTAACGCACATGGAAAACGTCACGCCGTTCATGAGTATACATTCAATGTAAAGAGGACCCAATTATGGGATCCCTATCTCCCTGGGCCCGTGATCCCTTTGTTCCCCCTCGTCAGCGTCCCTGCTTTCCGGTATGCCTAACAGCACTGCATACTTATGAGAGAGCTGCATTGGTGATCCAGCACGGGAATACAGCACGGCAATCACAGTCCGACTCATTTTTTTTTTTAAAGATTGTTTTAATTACTGCTCAGGGAAATTTGCATGAAACCAATTTCTATTGCCGCCACAAAATGTTTCAGCTGATGGAGCCAAATTACGCCGGCCCTCCCTTCCTTTGTATTGCGAAATGATTATTTATCCTCCCGACCATCAACAAAAAAATGAAAAAATACTTTTATTCATATTCTGTAATCACTGTAACTGGTGAAAGTGCACCGGGCATGACATTGGCTCAATCGACAAGGTGTTAATTGCACTGTTTTATTGAAATGATGCAGAATGCATATCCATTGTGGTTCAATTCACAAATCCATTTTGAGCTAGTGAGGTGCTTCGAGTGAGCGCGCGCTTGCGGCATAATGGATTAATTGCCTGAAGCAATTAGCGTTTATTATGTCAGACGATTAGAAAAATGAAACGATGTGAGCATTTCTCTGCCATAGCTTCTTGGGGTTCCTTATCAGCTTAAACCACTTGCCCGCCCGCCCGGCCAATAAACATTAAGGAGAAAAGCGGTGAGTTCTGCAAACTTCTGGCATGGTCTATGAATGGGATTGATTCTATTGGTCTTTTAAACACACACACACACAGACACACACACACATGCGCGCGCGCACACACACACACAAACACACACACACACACACACACACACACACACACACACACACACACACACACACACACACACACACACACACACACACACACACACACACACACACACACACAGAAAAAAGGACATAGGAACACAAACACAGACACACACACACACACACACACACACACACACACACACACACACACACACACACACACACACACACACACACACACACACACACACACACACACAGAAAAGGACATAGGAATACAAACACACACACACACACACACACACACACACACACACACACACACACACACACACACACACACACACACACACACACACACACACACACACACAGAAAAGGACATAGGAATACAAACACACACACACACACACACACACCACAACACAACACAACACAACACAACACAACACAACACAACACATGTTTTGCACATACTGCAGTTGCATTTAGACATCTGACACTGGTGGTCCACTTTGGCATGCTTTGTAGATATATGCGGGTGGCAATGAGTTTAGGAGTGTAATGTAATAGGTATAGCCCTACACGCTTTGGGTACCACCGTGTCAGCGGTAGGCTGGAAGGCTTTATCAGGCCAGTCAGGGCGACTAAGTCTCTTTAATGAATCAACAGTGGCATTGGGCATCAATACGGGGACGTTGACTAATGCTTCCAGCACAAACACTCTAACTAGTGAATCTTTCCACTATCGAGTGGTTCCCGAAGTAAACAGTAAAAAAGAGGGGCCCCGCACATAAGGGCCCACGTATACAATTAATTTGGTATTGATCAGCGCATGTGAACCGTGCAATTCATGCCTTGTCCCCTCGGCTCCCTGACAAACCGCCCACCACCACCCCTCGTCTCCCTTCGTCTCATCTCCGCCCTCTCTCTCCCTCCCTTGTTGGGGTAGCGGAGAAAAGTATAGTGCCTGCTTATAGCTGAGAGAGAGAGAGAGAGAGAGAGAGAGAGAGAGACAGAGACAGAGAGAGAGAGAGCTGAGGCATACTTAAGTCTCGCACTGCTGTGATATGCATTTACACTGAGCAAATCGTTCATACACTGAGGGAAGCTTTCCAACAGACTCTCCATCCATCTCTCTCTCTCTCTCTCTCTCTCTCTCTCTCTCTCTCTCTCTCTCTCTCTCTCTCTCTCTCTCTCTCTCTCTCTCTCTCTCTCTCTCCATTTCTGTCTCCCAGAGTAGCGTGCTGCAGTGATGATGAGCCAGCAAACAGACTCAGGGGAGAAAAAAGCAGACGGGGCGACGATGTGCTCGTACCTTGCTAACACGTCCAAGTGTGTTTGCCGGAGATTTCCAGAGGTTCACTGAGCCCATTTAGACGGGCGAGGCACAATGCAGAGCGACTGTGGCACACGCTGGCGGGGGGATTTAATGAACAAGCTGCAAGATGAAAATAAGCTGAGGCAAATTGATTTTCCATATTTATTAACACGGACATTTAAATGGGGGATGGGGGGGTTGGGGGGGTATGAATTAAACTTAGGTCACAGTGGCTCAGCGCAGTCTGTCACCACTCACCAGGGCAATGAATATCAACATTAGACATGGCAATGGACTAAAATAAACAGCCAAGTTCAAGTGTTTTTTTTAACAGATGACAGACAGACAGACAGACAGACAGACAGACAGACAGACACACACACACACACACACAAGACTTGTGAGAAACACTGACCTCTCTCTCTCTCTCTCTCTCTCTCTCTCTCTCTCTCTCTCTCTCTCTCTCTCTCTCTCTCTCTCTCTCTCTCTCCATTCTCTTACTCTTTCTGTCTATTTCTCTACGTTTTCAGTTCTTTTTTCCCCTTTCTGCCGCCTCCGTCTCTCCCACAGTGCAGTGTGGAATGTTCAGCTTGTTGAACACGAGCCCCCGTGATTTACAGCTGCCCCTGAATCAGCAGGCACTCCGGCATCACTAACCCCCGCCCCCCCCCCCCCAAACCCACACACACACACACACACACACAAACAAACTCACACACTCTTTCCCTCCCATACCCACACCCACACACACACACACACACACACACACACACACACACACACACACACACACACACACACACACACACACACACACACACACACACACACACACACACACACACACCATCCCATCCCCCCTTACCCCCATACCCACGTCACCCACTGCATCATATCACACACATACAGTACTGTAGCCTACTGTACACACGCGCCCTGACACACACTGGCGGCTCTCTGGGCAGTAGGCTATCTGCAAAAGGCTGACATGGTCTGTATTTTTCTTCCCAATTTAGAGAAATATTCTGTCATGTCAGATATGTGTGCACTGTCCATTCATACATACCGGTACTGCACAGTATGGGTGGTATGCAGTACAGGGAGTGATTTGCATGTGCACACAATGTGCATTTATATGTCTACTTTATGTATACAGACACATACATAATGTACAGTAGACAGTGCTACAGTACTGTATGTAACAGTCCGTATGAAGAAGGGTAAACATTAATCAGAAACTGTTGAATTTAATGAGAATGCAGTGGATTAACAGAAATTATGTTTAAATCAAGTCAGTATACGTTGCCATGCCCTCTTTTGCTATCAAGACAGCAACAGCTCTGCGTGTGAAGTCCACTTGTGAACACACGGCGGATGAGTCATTCATGGAGAATTAACAAGACCTCTTATGTAGATATTAGTACAAAGCCCTCCCTCTCTTTATGCTGTAGAAGCACAGGCAATGTTGATGAAGTGTTGAGCAAGGCACTATGGACGACATACCATTCCTATTACAGTACAACGTCTTATTGGCCTTGACATTTGTTAAAGATGTAGTTGTATGTTTGGAGTATGTAAGGAATAACTTGTGTGATGAATGCACACATACAGCATATGCCTCTACTTGTATTTTTCTGCTTTGAGGACACAGTACTATTCCAATGACCCTATTACCAAGTTCATTTGCAGACATGCAATCCCCAACCTCCAAGGCTCCTCCATACATTTACATTAATTGAAGTTCTTTCCATTTAATTGAATTGATTTATTTACAAAGACAGAACACATTAAAATGTGAAAGTGGGAAAATGTGCCACTGTTAGTGGTAGTATATGTAGGAAAACAGAATGTATGGTATGTAGAGTATGTATGTGAACCGCATGTGTTCACTGATGCTTTCTCCTTCACCTTGGGCACTGTGAACCCCACCGCCACGCTCTGCGCCATCACCAATTAACGCATCTTAATTTGCAGCCGGAGTTTGTTTTGTTTAAGGATCTTGGACCGTGTCCTATCATTTGCTCAGGCATTAGGACCCCTCTGACAGGCATGCAGGCAGGCAGGCAGGCAGGCAGGGCCGCTGACAGCTTTCACTGGGCCCAGGACAAAATCATTAGAAAAGGTCCCTTATTAAATACATAGAATGTAATGGGTTCTGGGCCCCCTATTCCCCCTCGGCACGGGACAACATTCCCCTTTGTCCCCCCCCCCCGAAGGCGGGCCTATAGGCAGGCAGAGGCTTCAGTAGGGCATCAGCATGCAGGACATGGTGTTAGATACAGTAGGATGGAGCCTGAGCTCTGAGATATGAGCCTGGGTGTTGAGTCTGTGTCTCCTTGGCTCTCTCTCTCCTGCTCTCCTGCTGTCGTCTACAGTATGCTCTCCTGCCCTCTCTCTCTCTGCTCTGCCCTGATCTCTCCTGCTCTCTCTCTCTCTCTGCTCTGCCCTGATCTCTCCTGCTCTCTCTCTCTCTCTCTCTCTCTCTCTCTCTCTCTCTCTCTCTCTCTCTCTCTCTCTCTCTCTCTCTGCTCTGCCCTGATCTCTCCTGCTCTCTCTCTCTCTGCTCTGCCCTGATCTCTCCTGTTGTTTCCTGCTCTCTCTCTCTCTCTCTCTGCTGCCCCTGCCCTGCTCTTTCTGCTTCTTTGCTTGGAGCCATGTCACCTCCCTCCTGATGCCCTGTCAGACATTGTCAGACAAAAAAAGATGGATTGTTAAAAAAAAAAACGTCTTACCCATGTATTGATTTTTTTAAAATTGATTTTGTTTATTGACATTGTACAAAGCCTTTAAAAGGTAAACAAATAAATAATGAAAACCTTGTACAATCAACATCAAAAGGATAACACAAAAAAGCTTAGAGAGCTTCTTTCCATTGTGGTCTTTGATGTTTCCATTCATTGTGGTCCTTGATGTTTCCATTGTGGTCCTTGATGTTTCCATTGTGGTCCTTGAGTTTCCATTGTGGTCCTTGATGTTTCCATTGTGGTCCATGTACAGTATTAGTTCTGCCTGGGCTCTCAATACAGGTAATGCCTCTAATTAGCTGATGTGCAGTAGATGGAATCTGCTGTATGAGTGAATCGGCTGGACTGCATGCTTTCTCTAACAACAAGACTTTTTTACTTTCTGAACCCGGAATGTCCACTTCTGGACTCTGTTTGACAAAGTCTCCAACCACCAACTCACTGACACACCTAATATTTTGGCAAGTCAAACAGGGTCGTGCACTGCAACATGTGTACTTTCCCTTGTCTTGGCATGGCTTGAAACGCCACGGTAGCAAATTTCTGTGAGTTTTTTTTTTTTTTCATTATCGCGGCTGATTGAGACGCATGAATTATTCATTTAGGTTTATCAGCGATATATGAATAATATATGAACGACGGCAGCAGATTTTCAAGGCTGCGGAGACTACACCCCCCCCCCCCCAACCAAACCACCACCCCACCCCTCTCACCCCACTTTGTAGAAGAGGGTGATTGGCCTATAGCGATGGTGTCAGTGCACTCTGTAGCCATCTCAGCTACAGTATGAGTGTATATGGGGAGAGCTATTGTTGAAGCCTTGTCATTGTGCTATTAAATCGGCCCGCGCTAATTCATTTGGGCAATTGGTGGTGGTGGTGATGGTGGCGGTGGTGGTGAAAAGCTTATAGTTTTTCTGTACAATAAAACATTGAAGTGGTTAATTGTGAGGAGCGTTTTCCTCCAGTCCCTCATTTACGAAAAAAAAAACCTGAAATGAAAAAGTGTGAGATGCTATCGAAAGGAGGGAATTAGTGGCGGAGACGGCGAAGGCAGGAAGACAAGAGGTGTGAGGAGTCAGCACAGTCATTCAGTGGGAATATTATCTACTCTGCTCTCATTGTCGGCTGTAATACACTGTCTGGTCTCCTCTCCAGTCCTGACGTATACCGTATAGCCACAATGGAGGTATATACCGTAGATATATATCCATTCCGGTCCTAATCACACGGGGCCAAAATGATGGAGTGTAAATGGGGGGGAAAGCTTGCATTGCCTTCGTTCAGGCCTCGTCAACAGATTATCAGACGTTCTCATCCCACGGCTTACATCTTCAAGAGGGTGCGCTGCAGACGTTTAGCGCCTCAATGTCTACCTCAAGATGATTGGTTTATGTGTTTGTGTGTGTACGTCTGCACGTGTACGTGTACGTTCGTATATGCTATTCTTGCGCTATTATCGTGATGGATTTCTTTTTTTATGAAGTCTCAACATTGTTAGACAAGCACCCACACACACACACACACACAGACACATGCACCCACCCACACACACACACACACACACACACACGCACAGACACAAACACACACACACGCACACACACACACACACACACACACACACACACACACACACACACACACACACACACACACACACACACACACACACACACACACACACACACACACACACACACACACACACAACCAACCACACTCCCTTCCCCACAGAAAAACAAACACACACACACACACAAACACACTCACACAGAGAGACACTGAAACAAACTGCAGGGGTGTAGAAAATACTGCGGTGGCGGACAGTAGAGATCTGTGCTGCTGGACACCTTGCAGCGGCCGCTGATTGCACTGAAGCAGACAGAGTAGCTTAAGGTTGTCAGAGGTCGTGGCTGTTTCAATAGAGTTTCAGCACGGAGCGGAACGGCGGGCCCCTTGACTGAGCCACAGAGCTGCAGCAGCATATCGCACCCAGTGTTGCCAGATTGGGCGGGTGTCCGCCCATTTGGGCAACTTGGGATGAGCGTCTGCGGGTAAAAATAGAAAAAATGGCCATTTGGCGGTTTTTTTCAGCCGTTTTGAGCCCATAGAAGTCAATGTAATTTGTTGAATTTGGGCGGAATTTAGCGCATTTTGGCGTTTTTTGAGAAGCTTTTGGGCGGGATTTGGTCAGACACATCTGGCAACACTGATCGCACCAGGAGGAGGAGCACAGGCTGCTGCCAGCAAAACCCTGCCCCGTGAGAAAGGAGGATAATTAGCTTCACTTTTACTCCCTTTCCTCCCTCCTCTTCCCTTTTCTGTCTTTCTTTCTTTTCTTCATTCTTTCATTCTCACCGTCTCTCTCTCTATCTTTATCTCTCTGTGGCTCATGGTTTTCTCTCTCATTCACTCTGTTTCTGTTTCTCTTAGTTCACGTTTACTCGTTCTCTTTTTATTTATCTCTATCTCATCCTTTCATGAGCTATCTATCTATCTCTTCATTCTACTTTCTCTACTTATGACTCTCTCTCTCTCTCTCTCTCTCTCTCTCTCCCTCTCTCTCTCTCTCTCTCTCTCTGTGGCTCATGGTTTTCTCTCTCCTTCACTCTCTCTGTGTTTTTGTTTCTCTTAGTTCACGTTTACTCTTCATTCGCTTTTTAGTTATCTCTATCTCATCCTTTCATGATGAGCTATCTCTCTATCGCTTCATTCTACTTTCTCTCCCTCTGACTCTCTCTCTCTCTTTCTCTCTCTCTTTCTCTCTCTCCCTCTCGCTCTCTCTCTCTCCTGATTAGACTCTCAAGTCTCTCTCACTTAGTTAGACAACCGTAGGGAAGAAGGAGGGGAGGGGGCCATGGAGCAACACAGTCCTCCGAGTTGCACAATGAATGAAATAATATTGCGCGCGCCCATGTTTAATTAATAAGCAAAAGTAGCAACAGAACATCAAGGCTTGTTGTGATCTAAAAATACACAAGCTCACCAGAAAAATGATGATCTGCCCCCTTGTCCCCTTAATAATTCATGAATAAATGTCGAACGCATGTTTCGGGGACGGTGGGCAGGACGGTGTCCCTTGTTTTGGGTGTTGTCCTACTAGCTGTAGCACTACTGCTGCCAGTTGCGTAATTGCTGAGAATACTGAAGCAGAGATTCTTTAAATATATAGAGATATGCCAACATAATAGGTTTCTATGGGCACCTAACATGACCAGGTTCCGGTCTGCCTAAAGGAGCGTGTCATAATGCTCCTAGCATTGAATAGAACAGTCCTCAGGTCTGCCTAGGTCTGCCTAAAGGGGGATTTCACCCTCCTCCCCCTTGCAATAATAGAACCCGGAAACAGTGGGCCAATGGAACCTCTCTCTCTCTACTCTCTCTGACTGAAGGGTGTGGATAAAACATTGTGTGTGAGGTATGTCATTTGTCAAACTGGGTATAGGGCTGACAAAGGTGCCGTGAAATCACCACACTTGAAGGCATTCTGCATTGATGTGAACTGTCACAGACTCACTGTTGAGTTTTGCAATAATAATGTTTTGTCTGTGTGTGTGTGTGTGTGTGTGTGTGTGTGTGTGTGTGTGTGTGTGTGTGTGTGTGTGTGTGTAGGGAAGCCGACCGGGGTGGGGGGTGGTCAAAGGGGTCAGTTGTCCCGGGGAGAAAGGGGGCCCAGAATCGGGTCCTCATTATTCTGCATGTATTGGGCGAGGGGGCCCTTTCAGATTACTTTGTGCCTGGCCCAGTCAAAGCTGTCAGCGGCCCTGTGCGTGCATGTGTGTGTGCATCCGTGCATGCGTGCGTGCGTGTGTTTTGAAGAGAGATCAAGATGGAGGTGAGAGGGATGTGCAGCATGTGTGATAGCCTAGCCTAGTATGTGTGCCTGTACAGTATGTGTAACAACACCTGACATCTTGAAGCACAAAGACTTAAACAAAGCAAAGCCCTACTGACTGCTGCTCCCCGTCAACACATCACGTTGATGTGCCTCACAGGGCATCTCAAGTTACGTTCCGTTATCATTCACCCACTCAGAGCACACAGGCTTTCACTCATTCAGATGGCCTTCTGCCTTTCTTGAGGTTATTTCTGTGTGAGTGCTTCAGTACTGTAGGTGAAGGAACTCAGTTTAGAATTCGATTCTTACATTGTAAGAAACTGGAATTCTTTTTGGATCTTTGAAGATGTTTCATATTTCGGCCCGATGACGCAACCAGGAACTGTTGTTTATCTGTGAACCACTGGGGTTGGAGCGGCGGTTTGCATGGCTACTCAGGGCCACCGTCAGCTTTGGCCTGGCCCAAACAAAGTCATCTGAAAGGCCCATCCCACAATACGTACAGCATAATGAGGACCCAATTCTTGGCCCCACCTCCCCCTAGGCCCGGGACAACTGACCTCTTTGTCCTCTTGTTGGTTTCCCTGTGCAGGTCACAGGGCTACATACAGTACTGTGGGCCAGAATGTGAATGGTGAATGTTTTCTCATGATCCGGCTACAGCTGGTTCAGACTAAAAGGCCTGCAGGGGCTTAGAAAGAGAAGTCCACTTGCTTACAGCTATAGGACTTGCTTGGAACAACCATTTACGACCTTCGTGATCTCGTATGAATGACCATTTTTACCCACAATTCACTTCACCGCTCCAGAAGTAGTTTTCATGGAGAGAGATGCTTGAGGCAACGCAGACCACATAGTGAAGAGGGTAAAAAATAAACAGCCCGGCCTTCTGTTACGACTGCCTTCAGTTTTTTTCCACCCTACATATCTCGGATAATGGCACATCACTCTACATGTCACTCACGTTTGGAGACCCTCCACTGGTTTCCAACAAAAGTTGAGGTGGCTATTTTTTCTCCCCCTTGTGCATTATTAGCGAGGGTTGAGAGCCGGGTTGAGAGAGGCAGATTCGGTAATGGCAGCAGAGCGCCCATACTTCCATTGTCAGCACACTCTCTCTAGCCTATTCTCTATGCAAGGACATTCTTGCCCATGTAAAAAACCATTAGAATGCAGCTCATCTCCTCTTTCTTCCTTTCTCCCACTCCTCCTTCTCCTCCTCCTATCCTCCTATCGCCCTCTATAGCATCTATACAGCAACAAAAGGCAGTTAATAAAAGCTTAGATTTCCCCCCCGGAGCCAAAAAATGGTGTATGCTGCCTACTGCTACAGTACAGCACCTTGGGCCGCCTGCGGTGCGGTACAGTAGTATACATCTGTATTCCACACTGCTGCCTCACTGCTCAGTCTTCCACGAGATGAGGCCACCATGTTCACTGCCACTCACAGGGCTCCATTTAAGACCTTGTAACAAAAGAATACGAGTCTCCCAGCCTCGTGACAGCCAGCACTCGCACTGAAGGAGGAGGATGGAAGGGTGGGGAGGGGAGAGAAGGGGAGGAGGGGGAGCGGGGAGAAACTGCAGAGTGCGCTTTTACGGGGCAGAAGTTAAGTGTGGCGCTGTTAGGTACTGTAACACCCAGGGTGACATGGGTAATGTTGACAGGCAAACGCCTCTGACTCCATATTATGGGATTTAATTTGTGGGAGCTGCCAGCCCCAGAAGCAGCTAAGGAGAGCAGAGAGGAGAGGAAAGGAGAGCAGAGGAGAGGAGACATGGAGCGAGAACATTAGTGAGTATTACGTTTGTGCTAATGCATTTTTGATGCGGCAACACATGCGACGACGGGCTTGCTTGAGCGTGTCTGCTTTTGGGAAATATGCTGTGTGTACTATGTGTGAGCGTATGTGGAGGCCTTTCAGTTAGTTGGAGGAGAAGCAGGAAGACGGAGAGAACAAGAGGTGCCCATCTTCTTGCTCGTTAAACTGCGACTGCCGAGAGGATCGGAGCACTGCCACCGCGTGTCTCATACCGTAAAGCAGATCTTTTCGTTTGAAGCTGTTGATTGGAGTAGACACATTTAGTTGTTTTTTCTTGCTGAAAAGCTTGGTAGGTGACAAGCTTGGTACAATTAAGAAAAATATAGTAAGTGTGTTGTAGATATTTTTCAGAGCACTTGTCTTTAGCAGCGGTTTTTATTTTAAGAGCTTCATTAAATGTGTTATTTGAAAAGGCGACGGGGAAAACAGCTTAGATTTCTCCGTTATTAGTTTTGTCTTTGTGAAAATAAATTAGAGTGCTTACTATTGTCTGCCTGTTATTGGGCTGTTTTCTTGCTCTGCGTTGAGTTGCTCAGGGTGACTTACAGGTGGTACTAATAAGCACTCTCTTCCACTCTTCACACCCTCTTTTTCCCTCCTTCACTTTTCCCACCTCCTCTCTGTATCTACCTTTTCCTCTCCCTTGATGAATGCCGTTCCATCTGCACCCTCTCTCCTCCCCCTCCTCCCCCTCCTCCTCTCTTGTCTCTTTGGGGGATAAACTCACAGTTGTGCTCTTTGCACCTTTAGACCCAGGTCTGTCTGAGAAATGGAGGCAGTCGGATGTGAAATAAAGTTTACCCAAAGACCCCCGCACTGTTTCTAGCGCCTGTCTTCTAGACGGAGCACAGCATTTGAACAACAAAAAAAAAAAACTGAAGAGAATAACAGACTCCTTCCTCTAGATATTTCTGTCACTTTTCTTGTCACTCACTCTGAGCCGAGAGTTTAATATTGCTCTGTACCTCACAGGCACAGACAGGCAGGCAGGCAGGCAGGCAGGCAGGCAGCGACGGCACAAAATGCACCTCTATATTGCTTTGTTATTTAAATGTGATTAATTACATGGTCTAAATATTTCCCATAGCTGCTTAATCACTGTGTCACATACAAATTGCTTGCGTTCGTCCCTGTCACTCTAAATGGAGGCCTGCACTGCCGAATTGTCCTCGACGCGCTTCTTCTTGACGCTCAATCAAAGACGCCTTGATTGGTCCATTGGCAGGAAGCGGACCAGGACACCGCCCCGTTTATCCCCAACCCTCCCATAGGAGTGATTAAAGTCATCCGTGGGTAAAAGAGGAACAAAACATAACAAACAATCAGAGCGAGGGAGAGCGAATGTGTGTTTCTGAAATAGAAAGGCATCACTCCTTGGTGTTAAAACACCCCAAAAGACGGTGTGTGTTTTATTACGGGGGTGGTAGAGACTGTCAGGAGTCTGTGTGTGTGTGTGTGTGTGTGTGTGTGTGTGTGTGTGTGTGTGTGTGTGTGTGTGTGTGTGTGTGTGTGTGTTGCATCGCAGAGTCCCTGAACAATCTGTTTTCCCAGAGATGCACGAAACAATCTCTCCATCACGCCTTCGTTTCATTTCATCACTGTGTTTGTTGCATTCATACGTAGTAGTAGCTCCAAAGGCTGTAGGAGGGGTGCTTTTATGCTTGTTGTCAGTGTTGCCAGATTGGGGGGGTGCCCGCCCAATTGGGCTACTTGGGATGAGCGTCTGCGGGTAAAAACAGGAAAAATTGGCCATTTGGCGTTTTTTTTTCAGCCGTTTTGGGCCCATAGAAGTCAATGTAATTTGTTGAATTTGGGCAGGAATTTAGCACATTTTGGAGGTTTTTGAGAACCTTTTGGGCGGGATTTAGTCAGACACATCTGGCAACACTGCTTGTTGTCTTCTCACACCGCGCGGCACTTCTCCCACTGCGATCAGCGTTCACAGCCGGGCCTGGAGTTTAGGCAGTCTCGGCTCGGTTCTCACAAGGCTTTCGCTAACACCCAGCGCCATTAGGAAACACCTGGAAGGTGTGAACGCCTGTGTGTGGTTGCGAATCACATCATTTAACCCGCTCTGCTTCGCAAGTTTGCAAAAATGACATAGCCTGTCATGTTGTACGTAGGCCAAACCCTAGGGGCACAGGTAAATGAAGTGGTGAGAGAGTAATACATTTGAATGAAAAGTCAATATAAAATTGAAAGTGAAAGTATTCGATATTCTCCGTCTCTCTCTCTCTCTCTCTCTCTATCTCTCTCTCTCTGTCTCTCTCTCTCCGTCTGTCTTAAATTCAGCACACATGCACGTGCACGCACACGCACATGCACACACACACACACACACACACACACACACACACACACACACACACACACACACACACACACACACACACACACACACACACACACACACAGGCAAAACCAGGGAGAAGCACTCTCAAAGAAGAATTAATGCACTCTCTTTTTTCCATGATTTCTAGTCCGCAAGCACAGTTTTCTTTATATATACACACCCGCGTGAGCGGCATCTTTTATCAAACACACCAGCATGCTGTGCTGATGCTTGAGGTCGGGTGAAGTAATTACCATTCGCTCTTTGTGGTTCCTGTATTTGAGGTTTGCCACTCATTAAAGGCACACGCTCATATGTATTGTGTAATTGGCAAATGTTGAATTTCCACTTCAATGGCCCAGTGAGTGATTGTTGAAGTCGACGCAGCCTCCCTTCAATGACATTGTTTTCCCTTTTCGCTGTTTTGTCGCGCCTTGTCAGCGTACCCTTATTGCACAAAGGGGGACGTTGACAGAGAGTGGCAGTGGCACCGCAATAGGCCTGTCAATTGCCTCTCGACACACACGCACACACATGCACACACATACACACACATACACACACACACACACACATGCACACACATACACACACATACACACACACACACACACGCACACACACGCACACGCACGCAAATGGCATTTTCAGAGGATTCCGCACAATGCAGCAAAAGCCGCCGGTTTAAGCCCATGCAAATCACATCTCCTTCATCAGCGAGCTTCATCATTTCATCGCTGATCAAACAAGACGCACTTTGCCTGCTTGTTATTTACTTACTTGTGTCTGTCTCCATGTGTCTGGGCTGTACATATGTTCGCCCTCCTCCTTGCAGGCCTTGCAGCATAGGAAGTGGCACATCCTCTCACAGTATAATGTTTAGTCATTTATTACTTTGGGCAGTGAATGCAGTGAGTCAAGTGAATATAGTGCTGTGAATATAGTCACCAGTCAGATGGGCCTGTTGAGAGAGAGAGAGAGAGAGAGAGAGAGGAACAGAGAGAGAGAGAAACAGAGAAAAGACAGGAAAAGAGAGAGTAAAAATGGGATATGCATTTCAAACAAACACACCACAGGCAAGGGCACGCTGATGATGGCGCCTGTGGAGTAGATGATCTCATTTCCCTTTAGTTACATTGGCTTCCATATGGCTAACTGTCGCCAGAGCAACACGGTCGAATTAGACTACATCAAACCCCCATCGTAGCACAGACAGCCTTGAAACCATGACACAACAATCATGTTCACTTCAATCATGTTCGCTTCCATTATTTCCTTTCCTTTGGTTATACCGTGCTTTGTTGTCATCGCAGCTAGAACCAGGAAATGGATATTACTGTTTTTACTTGTTTGGGTGTTCTCTGTCATTTTTGGTGGCGCTTTATTTGAAGGGGTCTATATTAGGGTGTCGAGTAACACATAAAAGTCGCACAAAATTAGAACGGCAAGCTAAATAAAACATAGACAATGATTATTCATGGGAACTAAGTATATAGTCTGTAGGTACTAGATGAGATGTGCTCGATCATATCTTTGTGACACGATCTTTACAGATGGCAATTTCGAAATTCCGAAGTGCTTGCCTAGGGCCCCAAATTGACTACAACCGTGCTCTGACGCCATGTATGGTATAGAGGCTTTAGAGTTACAGGCTATGTCTCAAATGGCACACTTTTGTCAGTGCACTGACAGTCAGGTGAGGTCTTTAGTGCATAGTGTCGTGAGGTCTTTAGTGCATAGTGTCGAGGAAAAATGTGAGCACTATGCACTGTGCCCTCGCTGGAAGTGACAGCTGAGCATGCCATTAGCTTGCCAAAATATGAGTTGGCTACTGTTTACAATGCACAGCGTCTGGTGCTTGTATTTTCATGTCCTTCACCCCAAAGGACAACAATCACACATACAATACTTTGGTTGGCATGTAAAGGTTAGTGTCCCATCAACATTACTTACAGAATTAGGAGACTGTTGACCAAACTCTTCTACTGAACTGAATGCCACATTTCCTCCCTGTCATTGTCAACATGGCCGCCGTTTAGTGCGTGCAGTGTCCATCATTCAAGCACTGCATTTTTCCGCCATTGTTAGGGGATCATCCTGGCACTTTCAGTGCACTGGCTCCACTGAAATTTTCAGCGTGAGCGCCCTAGGCACTGAAAAACAGTGTCGGAAGTGTGCAAGTGCAACATTTGAGACAGACACGGCCGTTGTCTCCCCTTATGATCAGGGAAAGGGAGAGGGGGTGGAGGGAGGCAGGCTTATGAGCACATCAATGTGGAGAGGGAAGGAGGCTATATGGCTCTGGCAGAGATCTGTGTAATTACACAGCTTCATACACTGCTCTCCGCAGATAGCGCTGATGAATATTTGTTTCTTATCTGGCAACGTGTGTTGTGCGAATTTACATCATCTTATCAATATTAATTCACAGATCCATCAAGGCAAAGCCCCGTGCCTCCAGTGCTGTATCTCTCTAGTACAGTGTTTCTCAAAGTGTGGTCCGGGGACCACTGGTGGTCCGTGACAGAGATCAGGTGGTCCGCGAGTGGATTTCTACTTTTCCAAGATGAGCTAGAAGTAGGCTATATTTGTACCACAATTACAAAGTCAAACACATGGTAAGTCTTATTTTTACCACAATAATACAGGCTTGTAATGTAAATAAAAGTAAGTGATCTGCATTGAAATTAGCCAAGTCAAATTAACACCCCTCAAATGTCAATTCACTTGACAGGTGGTCCCTGAACACTTTTTGGGGGACAAAGTGGTTCTCGGTCTGAAAAAGTTTGAGAAACACTGCTCTTGTATGTGTGTGCGTGTGCGCGTGCGTGTGCGTGCGTGCGTGTGTGCGTTTGCGTGCCTGTGTGAGTATGTATGTGTGTGCGTGCATGTATGCGTGTGTGTGTGCGTGTGTATACGTGCACAGATGCACGTACACGCACATGTGTGTGATGCATTCTGCATGCTATTTCTCAGTGATACTTCAAGTGACTTTTTGTTTCTCAAAGCACATAGACACAGTGGTGCCCTACCTTCCACACACACACACACACACACATACATATGCCTGTGCATGCACGCGCACATACACACACACACACACACACACACACACACACACACACACACACACACACACACACACACACACAAACACACACGCACGTACGCATACAGACATACACACACACACAAACACATCCTTCATGCTTGTTCAAAACTGCTGCTCTCTGTTGCGTTGGGTCACAGTTGCTGGGTTATTTTTGGTCGTTGTGCCTTTGTGTGTGTGTGTGTGTGTGTGTGTGTGTGTGTGTGTGTGTGTGTGTGTGTGTTTGTGTGTGTACATGTGTGTGTACGGGTACGTGTGTGTGCGCACGTGTGTGTGTGTGTGTGTGTGTGCTCCTTACCGCCAACCTCCAACCTTCACCCCCGCCCTCCTCCCCTTTCCCGGCACATGTCACAACAGCTACGTGGAGTCAGTCACTCTTAGCCGACGGGAGGCGCGGCGTCTCCGCACGCTGCTGGCTAGCGTAAAGGTGATGTGATGTGCCGCTACCCAGTACCCACCATATGGGGCTCTCTGCGCTCTCTCCGCCTTTCTCCTGGGCCAAGACATTCCCCCCCTTCCCCTTGCCCTCCTCTGCATAACCTAGCCCATTATCACACACACACACACACTCCTGCATACACATACACACATGCATACACGGACGCACACACACACACACACATGCCCGCATACACATACACATATGCATACACGCACACGCACCCACACGCACGTACGCACACACACACACACACACACACACACACACACACACACACACACACACACACACACAAACATGGACACACACACACACACACACACACACGTCCTACAGCCTCTTCCCAACCCTCAGCCCTCATCCATTCATCCATCTCATCTCTCCTCCCTCCCTGCCTCCCCTCCTCACTTCACCTGCCCACACTCTTGCATCACATGTGGGTCAGGAGCCTCACAGAGCCTCTAGCAACAAAGGAAGCTTCTAATCTGAGAAAGATGCATCACACACAGGGGAGTGAACTCTTTGAGCTGAGGCAGTCTGCATGTGCCGAGATCTCTGCGTAAAGAAAAAAACATTGCCAAGGGGGGAGGAGGTGGAGGGGTGGTGAGGTGGTGCATTTTCTGTGCACATCTCTTTTCATTTGGCAAACATGTGTAGGAAAGGCTAATTGTCTTCCCTCTTGTTTTTAATTCGAATAAACCTCCCGAGGCTGTCTTTCTCTTAATTATGCTCTTATCTGCGTTGTTTTTTTTTCTCCCACAGAGTAAATGATGCAGATTACAAAAACAGCATGCATCTGACCTCAATTTCATGTTGTGTTGGTTTTTTTTTCTTGTTGTTAATCCCTCCCTACCCAACCCACCCCACCCCTCCAACCAAATAAAAAAAGTTGTTTACAAGATGTGATCTTTCGACCTTACTTACTAGGCCGCACCTCACATTTTCTTCTCAGCGACAGAGGAGGAGAGAAAAACTTCCCGAATGTTTTTTTGTTTTTGGAAAGGGTGTCGTGTCGGGTAAGGGGAATCGGTGGAGTGGTGGGTCGTGGGGATGCGGTGGATGGGGGTGGGGACAGCTGCAGGATCGACCCTGCCAAGGACGTGGCTTCTTCCCATGCCTGCCCTGCTCGGCGCCATTAAATGGGTCATTGAACGGCTAAATGGACTCATTATGATGAGTAATTAAAAGAATAGCAACCCCGGACTTGGGGGAGCCTTGGCATCGTGGTGCCGATGGGCTCTGGGTTCTTGGGCGCTCGGCGTTTCACAGGCTCTTAAGACGCTCTCTCGGCATTACACGGCAGCTGCCGAAGGGAAGGGATGGGACGGGAAGGGAAGGGAAGCGAAGCGAAGGGAAGAGAACGCGGGCGTGCTCGCTGACTATCGCCTCTTTCACTCACATGCAAATGGTGGTGCTCTATAGCAGCTAATTAAACAGCACAAACCCATGGTCCGCTCTCCTCCGCTTTATTGAAATTCTGGCAGCGTGTTAAATTGCGCCCTGGGAAAACATTTTCTCTCTCAGTATTTTTTATTTATTTTTTTGAGGCGAGGTGGCATTGGTGTGCCGGTGGTGGC
>NC_085858.1:27823001-27845501 GCF_034702125.1 Engraulis encrasicolus | reverse complement strand
CCTAATAAATAGCAGCATCAAGTATTATCCTGAAAGCACATGAAACTTTTTTCAATCATTTGATTATGAGATATGATTTTTTTTTTTAAGGAATATGTGTTAGTGTTCATGCTGAAAGAGCATAATCCCATGAAAGCAGAGGATTTTACCTTTTCAATGCAATTTGTCCCATGTCCCTATGTGTTCCAGAGGCTGAGATATTGAATTTGTCATAGGAGTTTCCAACCATTTTTTCTTATCTCAAAAAACCCTCAGGCATTGGGGACCTTTTCTAAAAACGGGCTCAGGCGCCAATGGGTTAAAGTGTCATGGCAGCCACATGATGACAGCTTAAAACCTTGCGTCATATTGATTCCAGAGGAAACTCCTTATGAACCGCCTTTTCGTTGTCATTAGTCTCTGGCCATGTGCCTTTAAAACAGGCATGTTTACTACTTAGCTAATACACTTAGGTGACTAGAGTGGCTTCTGACAATCAGCTCCTTTACTGGGCGACAGAAACCAGCACACACATTTTCAAGCAAGGTATCGTTTGCTAAATCCAACACAAATAGTGAAGTAATTGAAGGACAGCAAAACATCAAATAGAGCAAAAAAAAAAATATTTTTTATTTTTATGTAAAGGCAAGCGGTTACCTTGAAGATATGTCAAGATGGCAGGCAGACATCCTGAAAAGAATGTTTAGAAATTGGTTTAAAAAATAGCTACCTTGCAATATGCTGTGAAGTGCAGCAGGGGAAAAAAAAACTATTTGTGGAAGTTTGATGCAAGAGCTGCCACTCACTGAAGTCTATGTCAAGAATGCATGTACAGCTGTTGTTGTACATATTTTAAAGACAAAAAACAACTCATTAAGCTCACTTAAAAGCCAGCCCGCTCCCCCTTTCCCATACGGCACGTTGTTAGAAGAACACTATACCTCCGACTGAAGGAATCATGTACAGATTCAGGCGTAAACTTGGCAGCAGCATTGCCTGGTACACCTTGGGAGCCATAAACCATCTGCATGGTGCAAGGAAGAGGTGTACTTGTAATCTCCGTACATATGCTCGACAGACAGTAACCGTTGAGAGAGGGGGACGGGTTGCACATGAGTGAAGTCAGTTGTTCTTTGGGGGATTCTGCAGTTACCTAAAATCGGTGTATGATGATAATTAGTGTGTTCTAATTGTGGGATGTTAATGAGTGTAGAAAACAGTATGGTTATCCCAACATGGGATGGAATGAGGGCCAGCAAGCAACACATGTTTAGTAACACAGTGACATAGTGAAAATATGTACGAAAGTTCACTAGAATGTACATTCTACATTTTAGTTACTGTACATTTCATAGTGTACTATACTACATACTGCATACATGTATATGTGCTGTACAGCTGTCCACAACAACAAACACTATTTGTATACAGCATAAACAGTGCAATACAAGAGAACATTCTCTTCAGAAAAATGAAATGCAATGCAATAGCCTAAAAAAATAAAATTGATTTTAGGATTTGATTCAAAATATTGCGCATACACCATTAATAGGCTTTATTAATAGTTTACCTATATAGTTGTCATTTTGCACACACACTCAGTTGAGGGTGTTTGAATTCTTACTTTTTTTCTCCTTCACGCACAAACGTTTAGCAGTTTGAGCCCTGGGTGAGCATGAGGGAAAACTGAGAAAGTTCACTAAGCAGAGAGTAGAAAGATCAAGGACGCTCCTGGGCACAGAGGATGAAGTCCAGCTTCCAAGCCCATCCTCAGAGCACACACTCTGATCTCATCTCAGCAGCTGTGTTCCTGTGTCCGGCACCTGGGGATAGAGCAGCACACTCCAACGAGCCCAGGAACTCGCTTTCACACATAGCAGTGCTTTAGAAGAGGGGATTGGCCAAAGGATGGAGGGATTGTGGTAGATTTGTGGAGTAGCCAGAAGACTCTGGTAGTCTTTAGAGAACATATGGAAATGAGTTCCTTCTTGAATCTTGAATGCACGATGCGCTGTGTTAAGACTACACGGAGGTCACAGATGTCTGTGGCATGCTTGTTAGGTCTTGTGTGTTTGCTCGTGTTTGTTTCTGTCACACATCAGATAATATCACAAACAAGTCGAGGTGTTGTGACTTTTTCCGTGTTTGTTTGACATACTCAGTGTGACAGCAACCCGAGTTCTCATCTGCACTACAATCGCTACGCGCGGCAAATAAGAATACGTTTTGGCGAATATGAAAAGCAAAAACCGCATTCATATTTAATACTGTGGACACAGTGAACAACATAACACTACACACCGGCTTCCTTTTAATGTTTTAATAATTTCCACCTGTCAAGGGATAATCATCTCTACCCGAGAGGGAGAAAAAAAAGTCCTGACATTTGCTGTCATTTGATGTTCTCGACAAGCTCCCACCCTGACACTGAGCATCTACAGAGATTATTATTCCACATTTCTGAGAAAAAAAAGTGAGATTATCATTTGATGTTCCCGGTGGAAGTCGAAATTAAGTAGCATATCAGAAGGACCGTTGAGCATTTGATGTTGGATTTCACATCACATCACAGCACACAGCACATCCTGGGTTTTTATACCAGCCTCAGCTTTTCCTCGTTTAATTAAGTGGATGGGAACGTCTTCGCCAGCCGTTTTGCGTTGCGTTGGCAGTGTTTGCTCGGAGGGGAAATGCTTGAGTGCGGCGGACACATGTGTCGGCTGCTGACTCCCATCTGCCCACTCCGTCTCAGATTGCAACTGCCGCGCCGCACCGTGCCGTGGCTCTTTGGCTGATGCAACTTTGCTACCCCAAGTAGCAACTTCTGCAAGTGTAGTGTAGAAAAAATAAGATGCACAGAGTAGTTTTGTTTTTGGATTTTTTTTATTATTTGCCCCTTGGATGCGGTTCTCTGCACTTACCAAGTTTTGTGTGTTTTTTGTGTAGTCAATGGAAGTGAAGAAAACCGTTTACCCACTTCTCAACTTTCTGAAACTGTAATACACCCCTTCACAATTACAATGAGTGAATAAGGGTTCCTCGGAATGTCCAAACATAGTATTTTTCTTCTGATCTTGTGACATTAAGTGCCCCAGTCTGTCTAAGATTTTTACCTCTACAACCATCATTGTACCAGATACTTAAAGAATCTCTGATTGTACTGTCAAACACAGAGGTAGAAGGAATGTCAGTGGTAAAAGGAATTCACTGCTGTCTGAAGCCAGGAGTTCAGCTTACCATAGTCATATTCAGAGGAGTTGTTGCAACTCAGTTGCTGCTTACACATATTCAGATTTTTTTTTAAAATCTGTTTACGTATATAAATGCAGCATGTGGATAAAACTAAAAAAACCATTGTGATAGACACATTTTAGCTCCAGAGACCAAACCTGATTGTCCAAAAAAAATCCATATACTTGTTAACAGCATCTCAGTATGAACGTTTCACACAGGTGGAGGATGCACATGTCATCTCTTTATTCACTCTGTATGACTCACGGCAGAGAGCAGCAGTAATGATGCAGTGTCATCTAAAAGTAGTAAGTGCGGTGGAGGAGCTACGACATTTTTAGTAAAGACAACAAGAGCATCGCAATTAGAAGTGAATAATGATGTACGTGACGTACGCTTACTCTCAACTCTTGTTCTATGAGCAAGTTTTTTTTTTGCTGAACACACCTAAAATAAACACACATAAAACATTCTCATTAGGAAATGTACAATCTACATTGAACTTTTGAGAAACTAAGCCATTTAGCACGTCATTAGGCACCAAATCAGTATGCACACCCAGGGGCAGCTGGTCAATTAGGGGAGCAAGGGTCCCACCCACCTTAACATTTTGAGGGATGAAAACTTCCATCGCATATTAATAATATGAAGTAGCCATTACCCAAGTACTCCACCTGAGCACCCTTCCCAGACTCCTACAATATAGGATGTAATCCAATGCTATTAAGGGAGCAAGGGTCCCACCCTCCTTAACATTTTGAGAGATGAAAACTTCCGTGACATATTAACAATATGAAGGTCATTACCCAAATACTCCACATGAATACCCAAGAGCCAAATTAGCATGCTGTAATCCACAACCACATGCATCTGTTTGCCAGCTTCTGAAATAGTGGACAGTGCTGTACGGTAACACATTGCACAGCTTTTGTGTGCTTATTCAGCTTTTATATTGTATTTGAAATGCACATCCATACACAGTGGCGGAACAATTGCACACAAGACCCCAGGGCAACACACTGATAGGGCCCCCCATACGGCCTGCAAAGGTCATAATGGGGCCTCCACTATCAATACCAACCCCCCCCCCCCACACACACACCTTAGATCCGCCTCTGTCAATACATCTACGCACACTATGTACAGTGTATTGACTATACACTATATACGTACTCAATATAATGTTGGTCACCCTTTTGCAGCTATTACAAATATCACAGCTACAATTATATGCTCACAACCTTGTGGAGACAGTTTGGAGCAGGCCTCTTCCTCTTCCAACATGACAATGCCCCAGTGCACACAGCAAGGTCCCTAAAGACATGGACGACAGAGACTGGTTTCCAAACCTGAACGAGACAGAACACCTCTGGGAAGAAAATTAAGGGCCTTACACACACGTCGCTGCTAGTTACTCGCTCAGCGATTGAACTCAATAGAATGTCAATGTGTTCCAACGAGACTAGCAGGCGAGTAGGCGAGTACTGTACAAGCGATGCGATGTGGGCGGATCCCCCCGAGTTGAAAATATTTTATCTTCGAGCGAGGCGAGTAAGCGAGTAACCAATTGGAAGGCAGAGTTCGGTACTTCTCGCCTGTTCATTGGCAGTTGGCAGCCGCGGGAACTTTCAGCGAACGTTCCATGAAAGAGAGGCGAGTAGGCGAGCAAGCGAGAAGCTAGCAAATAGCAGCGATGTGTGTGTACGGCCCTTTAGAGAAGTGACCCAGGCCTTCTCGACCAAAATCAGTGTGTTACCTCACCAATGCGCTTTTGGAAGAATTGCCATCAAATCCTATGAACACGCTGCTCAACCTTGTGGACTGCCCCACCAAAAGAGAATGAGCTGTAATAGCTGCAAAAGGTGGACCAACATCGTATTGAACTGTACGGGTTAGGAATGGGATGGCACTTACATTCATATGTGAGTCAAGGCAGGATAGCGAATACTTTTGGCAATATAGTGTATATATTTTTAAACATTTAGTTTGTAAAAAGCTTTACACAATAATCTACAGGTAATCTGTCTGGCTTCTGAATCAGAACTATGGCTTAGACATCACAATAAACATGGACATTTCCATTAAACATCCCTGCAGGTGTAATGTACTACAAGATTCAATATTCTTGTGTTTGCCGTATCCTCTAATGCTGAATTTCTTTTACCACTTATGTCATGTCTGTCAGCCAGTCAGCCAGTCAGTCAGTTACAGTGTGTTTCAGTTCTCACACACACAAAAAAAAATCCTTGTACGGAAACATCAGGCCACATAAAACATAAATCCCACAGCACAGGAAGGGTTTAGTGCGTGTGTGTGTGTGTGTGTGTGCGTGCGTGTGTGTGTGCGTGTGTGTGTGTGTGTGATGCATGTGAGTGTGTGCGTGTGTCTGTGGGTGTGTGTGCCTCTGTGTGACTCTCCTCCGTGCTATCTGTGAAGCATCAGGGGATGACAGCTGACACACAGTGGGACTGCACACACACAATAGCTGCTGAAAGGCAAAGCCAACTTGAAATCAATGACCTCGGCCTTCAACCCATGCTCCCCCCCCTGCCTTACCCACCCTCTCCCTGTCTTTCTCCCAGCCTACCAACACCCCCTCTCACCTCACCTCACCTCACCTCACCTCACCCAACCCCCCTCCGACTTGGAAGTCTGTAATCTCAATCAGCGGTCAACAAAAGGTTAAGATTCTGGCTTTCAATTCCCGAAAGACTTTTTTTTTCCCCGAAGAAAAAATGTTTAGATGGATAGATGGATAGATTTATATAGATGGATAGATCTGCAGAGAAATGTATACACAGTTTGGGGCCTGCAGTTTAAAATTACCCTGCACCTTTCTTCATCCTTTGCATTTCTACTTGCTAGTTCTATTATTAGTTAAGACATGAAGTATTGTTTTTGGAACTATGGCTCATCTGAGACATCTAATGCATGAAAAGATGGCACATTTACATCAGATTTAAGGTGTGCTCTATGTTAGGTATATCTTATTGACCCGAGGCCTACCCCATAAATTCATTTTCGGGCCACTGTGTGGAAGAAACTGAGTGCCCCTGACCTAAATGCTGTAATTACCTGGTACTTGTTAAGTGAAAGTGAAAGCCCATTGGGAAACTCCAACTCCCATTGTCATTGTGACACAGCACTCCACAGCACACAAGTGAACACTGCACACAACGAAATTGCATTTATGCCTCACCCATGCAAGGGGGCAGCCCTCAGTGGCGCCCCATGGGGAGCAGTGCGGTGGGACGGTACCATGCTCAGGGTACCTCAGTCATGGAGGAGGATGGGGGAGAGCACTGGTTGATTACTCCCCCCACCAACCTGGCGGGTAATCAACCAGTGCTCTCCCCCATCCTCCTCCATGACTGAGGTACCCTGAGCATGGTACCGTCCCACCGCACTGCTCCCCATGGGGCGCCACTGAGGGCTGCCCCCTTGCATGGGTGAGGCATAAGTACACAAGCAAAATGAAAATGTCAGTTCTTGTTTTGTTGTTGTTGTTTTAATGTCAGGGTTTCTACTTCTAGAGCTTAGTAAAGGGTTAAAAGAAAAAGCATTCACAACCACAGCAAATGCCTGCACGAGATCCATCTGCAATCCTAACCTAAAACATTATTTTTACGAGCATCACAACACAACACAAAATGGCACAGAGGGCATTAACATTCTTTGCGCCGTGCTGTTTCAATTTTTAGAACCTGGTATTTGCAACAGTCATTTCCTCCATAATCACCACACCACAACAATCAAGATTTATTTGCTCGTGTGTGTGTGTGTGTGTGTGTGTGTGTGTGTGTGTGTGTGTGTGTGTGTGTGTGTGTGTGTGTGTGTGTGTGTGTGTGTGTGTGTGTGTGTGTGTGTGTGTGTGTGTGTGTGTGTGTGTGCGTGCGTGCGCGTGCGTGTGTGTGTGTGTGTGTGTGTGTGTGTGTGTGTGTGTGTATGTGTGTGTATGCGTGCGCGCATGTGTGTGTGTGTGTGTCTGTGTGTGTGCCGTGTGTCGTGCACTGTTTTGTCCACAGCCCTCATAATCTCTTTGCAATATTAGGCTGGCTTCATCAAAACAAAGTGCACCTGAGGGGTTATACGGACAGCTGAACATTATTAGCCTTGATTTTCAGTTAAAAACGTGTTACTTCCAGCCCAAATCACCGGGAGACTTAGAGAGACTTGGGTTTGGCATGCTGAGATGATGCATAAATGCCATCGTCTCCAGACCCACTGATGATGGCTCACGCTCTGAACTGAAAGCTCTTGCCTGGAGTGCCAGCTAAAGCATTTTCTACTGTATGCGTGCATCCTGTCTCATGACACACATTTGTTTTGACTATCGATTGACTTTGTAATACTGCTCTACAAAGGCAAAGTGCAGTAACTGTACCAATACTGAAACAGAGAAAAGGGTCCTCAAAGCCTTGGTATTACGTTGGACATTGTAGTCACTGCAAATTTAAAATAGAAATATCTCTTAAGATGGGACAAAGTTGGACCCTAAGGCTTGGTCACAATATAAAGGAGGTGTAATGAAGACCATTTTAGTCTTAACTCAATTTTGACAAAATATGTAGTTACTGCCCTTTGCCTTTGCATGGCAGAATTATTCTTCTGTCTTGTGGCCTCATTTGGTAATTCTTCCTATGAGGAAAGTGTAGCCTACTATACGTGTTCAAAAGCATAACAATTATACATGTTTGAGTGGGCAGTGTGACAACTACAAAATCTTTTTTCTTTGGATTCAATGTTCACATGGTGACTGCACTTAGCCCTTACATGTACGTACACTATGTACAGCCGGTATGTTGCACCTCGACAGGGCTAATGTCGCGTCACATCATGAATCAGTCTTTTGCTTTAGCTAAATGTCATCATTTCTATTTCAAGCATATAATTAATAAATAATTAAAAAATACATCTTCCACTACCAGACTCATTACATTCTATCCTGTACGCTCATTATCCGTAAGCGGAATATAACCATGCTACAGTAAATATTGCCTCGACTTGAATTGCTCATGTTTAAATGTGATACATGCCAGAGCACGATACATTTTTTTCATTTCGGTATTTGTTGTACTTTAACGCTTTATTCTGCATGGTGGTCGTGTCAATTCTCTCCTGCTCTGTTTCAGACTATTTATAGTCCAGCTGCTTTTTTATCACCGCTTCGCTAAACAACAAGCAGGACCCTACAGTAGGACTGCTCAACGGGAGTGTATTTACGCACGTTAGTGGAGACTGTCCATGACCTTGTGATTTATTTGAGGTGATTTTATCGCATACAGTAAGGCAAACACGGGCATCCTCCTTGCGGAGTAATCTGTTTCACCTGTCATGGCTGGAATGAAAGTGCGGTGCGGTAATCGACAAACAGAGGGAGGAGGGGGGGAGGGCTCATCTTGTTTTCACGGCTTCCTCTGACGCCATCCTGGGCCTCACACACACTCAGACACAGAGAGACAGACAGTAGGACAGACAGACAGACAGACAGACAGACAGACAGACAGAAAGAAACACAGACACATACACACACACACACAAAGGGAGAGAGAGAGAGAGAGAGAGAGAGAGAGAGAGAGAGAGAGAGAGAGAGAGAGAGAGAGAGAGAGAGAGAGAGAGAGAGAGAAAACATGTTGCACAGCACCTAAACAAAAAAACAGGTGGCTGCCAAAATAATATGAAATAAAAGCTAAAGCAAATACGGATTCTCAAACAGACGTGGCACGCTGCCACAGGTTTCAATTCGCCACACCGGTGTCTGCAGTGCATGCGGTCTAATAGGTTCCAGCGAGGGGGGCTGAAAAATATTCACAATGGGAGCAGCCGCCCTGAAAGTGCCAGATAGGGCTCCCTGCTTTAATTAAAGTTGTTTTGCCCACAACAGCATGTCAGGACAGCGAGGCGCACTGCAAGACCTGGAGAGCACTAAAGAGTTCGGTACCTCGTTCCATCTGGATTCTTAATTAATTGAATCGGAGAGTTATTTGAATGGATTACTCTAAAGAGCATCTTGGATTAGCCAGCAGAGGCCGCGGAGTCGGGGCAAGGGCTCGCTGGCTCGCGCGCATTGGATGGGTAATGCATTTACGAATGCGCCGCGCCGCTGTGCACACACTGCACTGCACTGCACTGTGCTAGGCTGGACTCGGCCAGTCTGGCCAAGGCTCACCTCACCGCACGGATTTATTTATACTGAAATGCAAAAAAATAAATAAAAATAAACAATGCACTGTGTAGGAGATGTCAACTCCATGGAGCTCTAAAAATGGAGACTAAGAGAATCGACGTGGCTGTTGTGCCACTGTGCTTCCTGTGAATGCTATGAAGGCAGTGTTTTATTTTCTCCCTTGGGGGGGGGGGGGGGGGGGGGCGACTGGGGCCAGAGTAGTGGTGTTGGTAGTGATGGTGGGGGCGGGGGGGGGGGGGGGGGGGGGGGGGGGGGGGGGGGGTTATATAGCCTGCAGCAGTAATGGGGGACATTATTCATGATAATGCCCCTGAATCATCAGCCCAGTGATGGCTTTAGATGGCGAGTGACATGAGTTACTCAAACACGTGGTATTGTTCATCCGTCATCTTTTCTCCCTCCGTCACAAGATTGATGTGGCCTGCTGATGTATGCAGGTGGCGTGGAGGGCCATCCATCCATATGTATATAAATATGAGCGGTGCGGCATGACAGGCACATGGCTGGTTTCCTCCGTAAGCGTGGCGGCTGCGTGATTAAACAACGGCCCTGATTAGTGTTGGGCTTTGTGAAATGGAGATGCATTATGCGCCCCCCGCCCAACCCGGCATATTGCTGCTGCTGCTGCTGCTGCTGCACTCACATGCAGGGGAATGGAGCACCAGGTTATGGGGTCCTATGAGCAAGCAGATCACATGCCTTCTGCCCTCAGGCCAATTAAAATGACAGTCTAGACTATCATGCGGGTCACGTCTTATACTTGGGGACCTGGTACCCAGTCACACTGCAACTACAGTCTTGCTTAGTCAGTGTAACCCAGGGCTGGCCCGAGGCATAAGCAAACTATGCAATAGCTATGCAGGGGCCCCCTATGACAGTAATAGTTTTTAAGCGAAACTAAGATATTCCTTCGTGATACACACTTTCTGTTTGAGAATTTTTGCTCTAAGAAGTGCAGTGCATGATGGGTACACGATCTAGAGGCAGCCTACCTATGTCCTTAGCTCCTATTTATGCAAGTAAATGAAGCTTATGAAGCATCTCATGCTGAGTAGGTGGTGGCGGTGGTGTGGGGGGGCCCCCGGATGAAATTGTGCTTAGGGCCCCATAAAGGCTTGGGGCCGGCCCTGGTGTAACCGCTTTCCTATTTAACCTGTAGCACCATGTTCTGGGCCCTATATCACCCCCTACCCCTGCCCCCTGACCAATTAAGAATTATAGTCTGGGGTCTCCCCATATACTTGAGGATCTGGACACCCCAGCCGCCCCCCCTTTCCCTCCAGTGTGACACCGCAGCTCCAGGGCTTGACATTAACTTTTTCACTTGCCGGACACTGTGGCTAGTGGTTTTCCTGAGTCACCAACCATCCAGCTATTATACTAGCCACATTTTTTTCATCATGACGCTGTACATCTAACCTCAGAAGATGAGGTACTTAAAGCAAGAGGATGAGTGCATGGGTTTCTACATGGAAATAAAACAAACAAATAGAAACGGAGTAACTGAGCTTTTTCTGAAATACAAACAATTGATACACAAGGGGCAAAGTGCAGAATATACCCTATTCTGATATTTCATACCATAAAATAAGCTACTTGCCAAATTGGCTAGTGACACTGACATTGTTACCAACCACTGCCAAGTTTTACCAGCATTTGGCCGGTTGGCAGGTGCCAGTGTCAAGTCCTGCGCAGCTCAGAGAGGACAATGCATCTGCAAGGTTGGTTAGTCAGTGTAACCACTTTGCTCTTTAACCCGCAAGGCCTTACATGCGGATGATAGGGATCTGTGTTGACGACGTGTCGTCTGCGGGCAGTATGTGGCCATCAGCCGCCCCGGCTAAGTGTTTTGTGTCTTCTTCTGCCATCACCCTTTTTACCTCTCTGGTTTACGGATTGGCCTTGCGGAGATGTCAGAGGGAGTGACCTTCAAACTATGTCTCAAGGATGCTGGAGGATTGAGGTCATTAAGGGGGAGGAGAGGAGAGGAGAGGAGAGGAGCAGAGAGGGTGGGCCATAACACTGTGCACGTGTGACAAGACACACCAGGCAGCCACCTCCTCCACTACTTGTTGATGTTGATGTGGAGAGGCAGCTAGCGGCAGAGAGGAATAGAAGGTAAAAAAACGGAGAGAGGGAAAACCGGAAGGCTTTTATAAAAACAGATCAAGGCGGTTTATGATGGTAGATAAACGTTGTTGTTGCTGTTGGAGCTTGACTACTCGAGCTTGCCATGCACACACAACAGAAGGTGCTGTCAGCACTTGAGAGTGGAGAGTGTGCTCCGGCGCGCGTTGTTCTTAGCACAGCGCAGACGAATGGCTGTAAAACAAAGGCTTAGCGCAGAGGGCACTCACCTTTAAAGTATGGGCGCAGAACCATCTGCTTTCCCTCCACACTGCACTTAACAGAACAAAAGCGAGAGAAAGAAAGAAAAAAGGGAGAGGAAAAAAACGAGAAAAAAAGGCATTCTATTGCCCGCACTCCATGAAGTCTTTCATAGAGAGCCAACAGAAAAGGGCGCAGGCCCAAGCACATTTCCAAGAATCCCATATCCCAACATGCTCTTGGGCCAGGGAAAGGGGAAGGCTTGGCTTGGCTAATCCAGGAGTCCAGCGTATGTGTTGCATGTTGAGTAGGCTAGTGCACGCTCTTGTGAGGCAGACTTAAACCATTCACACCGTAATCTCCCGTAATCCCCCAAGGTGGCAGGTAACGAACGTCTTTGGCAGACGCTGCATGGGGCTGAGCAACCCTTACTGGCTCGCTAGTCAAAAACAATGTAAGCCGGTGGCAGCGACATGCATATCATATTTCCTCGTGACAGACGCCGCCAGCTGCCAAAACCAGTTATTAATTTTTTAAAACCTTGGCCGCCCCCCTTCCCCTCCGTGAAAGGATGCGGAAAGAAAGACTCCACTGGCAGTCAAAAGTATACGTCAGGCAGGTGGTAGAGCTGTGCAGCACAAAACAATTTCACATATAATCTTGAGGCAAAGATTGTGAAAGACGTCTTTCAAGGGAATGTGCATAAATGTCACCCACATATGTGCCCCTCATCCACTTCCTATAACTCATATGAAAAAAAAACCCTGTTTGAATACATACAAACACACACAATACCCACATGTATTCACAAGTTTGAATACATGCGAGGACTGAATGAAAGTTCTCGAGCACAGGATGTCACTGACATCTGAGTTCACATTGAATGGAATGGGAGACTTCAGATTGATTTGATTGCACAGGGACAGCCAATCATGTTGTAGATAGTCCTTCTCCCTCTCCAGGTGCTCCAAGTTGGACAAGTGCCATCTAGTGGCATAAGGGCTCCCAGTTCTCCCTCTAGCCTTTAACCCCTTTGCACAGAGCTTTTGTTATAACCTTATTTTCATCAACATTGTAATGAAAAATGATGAATGTGTTACTTAACCCCGTAGTGCACAGCCTCTGTGTTATAATATTATTGTCACCAAAATGGTAATTACCAAGTCTAATTGGTTACCTGAGACTGTCTGTAATGTCATAGCAATGTTGATATGATGCGGTCAGTGTTTTCAGAAAAGCGTGACTAAAGGCCCGTGGACAGGCCCGCCCGGCCACGGCTCGATGGAATGTCATAGAAATGGTCTTATAATGTCATTGAGTCTTTTCATCAAAGAGTGAAAAGGCCCGCCAGTGAACCAATCTGTACAAAAGGCTACAGAATACCATCACACATACTAGCTATATGATTAGAAAATGTAGCTAAATATTGAGTTTGCACTCTGATGTCACAAGCATTTTGCAGGATTTTCACAGAAGTCTATGAGGGCTATAGAATGTTTCAGTTGAATTTTAGAAGAACTGGGGGAAAATCCTTATATATTAGATTACCGGTACTGTTGCAGGACTGGTCGGCGGTGGAGTGGAGAGAGAGATGAACGAAACTTGTTTCCAAAAATAGAGCTCTTTTTATTTTTTCTTCTTTTCTAAAACTTTTCTTCAGGTGCAATTATTTACAGTGTACAAAAATAAAGTTGAAAAATGCAGAACATAAACTAATCAAAACCAAATATCAGAAATGCAAAATAAACAGGCTTTGAGTTTGCCAGGCTAAATCAAAATAAATGACCCTGAGCACAACTACACTACAGCCAAGTCACAGTACCTTTTGCCAAGACGTCTACACCTCAACTCAAGCTCTGGGGCCTCTACAGAGTTTCTATACTCGTAGCCCCTCCCCACAGATGAGCCCAGTTGCCAAAACAAATCAATTAACAAAATAACAAAAATCTAAATGGAAAATAACAACTGAAAAGAATGAACACAAAATACATAAACACCCAAAATACTTTCAGTAAACAAAATTCCCTCTACACATTATAAAAATACATTTTCCCCATAACCAGTAAAACACCCCCGCTAAAATAGTATGCGCCATTCAGAGCACGTGAGCCCCCCCAATAATTACCCATTGGATCAGTCCCTCGGTTTCGCCCGAGGATGAAGGAAGTGTTTAGCGTCAGCTGGTGAGTCTACTGAAAACTGTGTTTGTAATGATGGCTAAAAACATTAAATTGCCAAAAACAGGTTTGTGTGTCAGTGTGGTTTGTTACTG
Source organism: Engraulis encrasicolus (assembly GCF_034702125.1). NCBI lineage: Eukaryota > Metazoa > Chordata > Actinopteri > Clupeiformes > Engraulidae > Engraulis > Engraulis encrasicolus. The sequence continues at coordinate 27,831,504 of NC_085858.1, read as the reverse complement.
TTACCGGTACAATGTTTTAACAGATGAATGGATGTTTAGGTACATGACGCGTGTTGCAAACGCGAGTAGTGAAACAATGGTGTGAAACAAACAAATGCTACATAATGGCGGTAGGCCTCCCTGCACACTGTGTAACAAATGCTACCAAGATGCTATGGCAAATGGTGAGATGTGGAATGCTTAAAACGGGTAAACCAAAACAGAAAACGGTAATGGAATGAAATGCTACTCACTGCACTAGGACAGCTGATGTTCGAATATGCCGGCAGATAGCTGCCTATGCGCCTATGCGCTTGCGTGAGTAAACAGGTGAAAAGTGATTGGGCGTAAGCGTCACGGCTCACTCCGTGACATTTCCCCCCCCTTCTGAAAATGCCCCCTGTGGCATTCAAGTCAATTTACTCAGGCCTAGACAGGAAGTCAGCTGTACAATTAAATTTCCCCGCCCTGTACAACACATCAAAATCAAAAGGCTGGATTGCCAAGAACCACCTGGTGATCCTGGAATTGGTGTCCCGCATACTCCCCAACCAGGACAAAGCTCTGTGGTCAGTTTCAAGCACAAATTTACGCCCCAACAAATAGTACTTGAACGAGTCCAGTGCCCATTTAATGGCAAGACATTCTTTTTCTGCTGTCGAGTAGTTTTGCTCTCTAGGTAGCAGCTTGCGGCTAATGTAAGCCACAGGCCGCAATTGCCCTTCGTCCCCCTGCAAGAGGACAGCACCCAGGCCTCGGTCAGACGCATCGGTTTGCACAGTGAACAGTCTCTCGAAGTCTGGACTGAGGAGCACAGGCTCTTGAAACAAAGAGTCCTTTAAGTCCTGGAATGCGCTCTCGCACTCCTCAGACCACTGGACCTTGTTGGGTTGGTTCTTGCGGGTTAGTTCAGTCAGCACAGCCGCTTTCTCTGAAAAGTTCTGAATGAAGCGCCTGTACCAACCCACAAGACCCAAGAACGATCGTACCTGCTTCTTGGTGGTTGGCCGCTCCGCAGACTTGATCGCCTCCACCTTCCCCACCTGAGGACGGATGACCCCTCTGCCCAGAACATAGCCCAGGTAGGAGGTCTCCTCCCTGGCCAAGGCACACTTGTCTGGGTGGATGGTGAGACCCGCCTCCTTAACCAAGGAGAGGATCTGCTGCAGATGTTGGAGGTGCTCCCCCCAGGTGGCGCTGTAGATCACGATGTCATCAAGGTAGGCAGCGGCAAAGCCCTCCGCCCCCCTGAGGATCCTGTCCATCAATCGCTGGAAGCTCGCTGGCGCTCCATGCAGGCCGAAGGGTAGAACTGTGAACTGGAAGTACCCGAATGGTGTTCTGAAGGCAGTGAGCTCTTTGCTGCCCTCTGCCAGTGGCACCTGCCAATAACCTTTGCACAAGTCGAGTGTGCTTAGGTATTTGGCCTTGCCCAGGCGTTCAACGAGGTCGTCGACCCTTGGCATGGGGTATGGGTCAAACTTTGCTTGCATGTTGACCTTGCGAAAGTCCAAGCAGAATCTCAGGCTGCCATCTTTCTTGGGTATCAGGATCACTGGACTACCCCACTCACTGAAGGACGGCTCGATGACCCCCAGCTCAAGCATCATGTCCAGCTCCTCTTTCATGACCGGCAGCAGTCGCTCCGGCACCCTGTAGCAAGGCTGCCGCACTGGGTTGTCGTCCTTGAGCACCACCCGGTGCTCCACCAGCTCCGTCCGCCCAGGTCGCTGAGTGAAGAGGCCCTCTGGCAGGATGTTGCAGAGGTCATGCTGGCGCTCCTCCGACAGATGACTGAGGTCCAGCTGGCTCTCCTCCTCCCGGCCCGGCAGATACTGCTCGATGTATTCTTCCTCCTCTTCAACTGCTCGGATGAACAGCGCTGACGCCGTCTGTTGTGGCTCTGACTGCAGTTCTGGCTCCGCCCGCTCCATCCACCGCTTCAACATGTTGACATGGAAGACTTGATGTTTCTTTCGACGGTCTGGCATGTTGATCTCGTATGTCACCTTTCCCATCTTGCGCGTCACGGTGTAGGGCCCCTGCCATTTCGCCAACAGCTTGTTGTCTGAGCTGGGCAACAACAGCAGGACCCGGTCACCAGGCTGGAAGCTGCGCGTGCGGGCAGACCGGTCATACCATGCCTTCTGTCGTTGTTGGGACTTGCGGAGGTTGTCTTGAGCCATGGCAGTCACAGCAGTCAGCTTCTCCCTCATCTTCAAGACGTAGGAGATGATGTCCGTCTGCTCCGATGTCTCTCCCTCCCAGGTCTCCTTCAGCACGTCCAGTGGTCCCCGCACCTGATGCCCGTACAGCAGTTCGAAGGGAGAGAACCCAGTTGACTCTTGGGGAACTTCTCTGTATGCGAACAACAGGTAGGGTAGCCACTGGTCCCACTCTTTGCCGCTGTCATCCACAAACCGTCTGAGCATGTTCAGCAGGGTCTGATTGAACCGCTCGACGAGTCCATCAGTCTGTGGGTGATAGGGAGTGGTTCTGATGCGCTTTATCCCTAACAGGTCATAAACTTGCTTAAGGGTTTTACTCATGAAATTTGGGCCTTGGTCTGTTAACACCTCACGGGGAATTCCTACTCTGGAGAAGAGCTGAAGTAGGCAGGAGGCAACTTGTTTAGCAGTGACAACTTTTAGGGGGAAGGCCTCGGGGTACCTGGTAGCGTAATCACATATTACTAAGATGAAGCGGTTCCCTGACCTACTCTGTTCCAGGGGACCAACCACATCTACTGCAATGCGCTCAAAAGGGGTGTCAACTACAGGGAGTGGCACTAATGGGGCACGTGCAAAACCTTTCCCTCCTGTTAGCTGACATTTGGGACATGATCGGCAGTAGTCTCTCACTCGAACAAACATTCCTGGCCAGTAAAAGCGTCTGCTAATGCGTTGTAGTGTCTTCATATGTGCTAGGTGACCTGCCCAAGGGATTGTGTGGCCTAGCTCCAAAACTTGCTGTCTGTACTGCTCTGGCACTACAAGCTGCAAACCATCTTCACTTTGTCGGTACAGAATGTTATTTTGCAGGGTAAAAACCTCATTTCCAAGGGCTGGGACAAAACAAGAACCTTCCTCTGCCTCCTTAAACAGTTTGGCTAGCGTTGGGTCTGCACGTTGCAGTACAGCAACATCACCATTAAAATGTACATCAGCATCAGACAGGCTAGGGGGTTCTACATCTGAGTCACTCTGTAGGCCTGACTGCTCTACGATGTCTAGCACTGTCTCTCTGCGCTTGGCACATCTCTCCTCACGGGTGCATGCTGGCTCAACTGGGACATCCTCACCATAAAAAGGAAAATCAGCCATGTCAGGTGGTTTAGCCTTCGCCATAGCTCTTGTTGCTACACAGCTTAAAGCAGTTTTCCCTACCAGGTCTGGCAACACAGGGAGGTCTTGGCCTAACAGTATTGGGTATGGCAGTTTGGGGACCAGCCCCACCTTGAGCAAATATGTCTGACCACATACACCGACATACACATCTGCTGTACTATGCTCGCTTGTATCACCATGAACACAACAGCTAGTCAATATGTCATTTTCATTTCTGAACTCAAGGGGGACTAAATCTGCCTGAACCAATGTCTGTGTGCATCCTGTGTCAACTAGGGCCGTGGTGGGTTTACCATTAAGCTGTACTGTGATGATGGGATCTCTGCTCTGTTGGGTCTTAAGGGGTGGGTTAGGGCTGGGTACATAGCATAGGTGGGAATGTTTGGGCTTTCTGAGGGGGCAAGCGGGGCTCTTGTGACCTTCCCTACCACAGTTAAAGCATGAAACACCTTGGGACTTAACGTTGCTATGGGGTGGGGGTGGGGTGTTCCTACTGTAGTTAGGGGGCGCACCAGAACCACGTCCACTACCAACACCATCAGACTTACCCCAGGGTTGGCGGTCCAGCACTCCGGCGTAGCGGTACCTCTTGGAGCCTTTGTGTGCGGCGACGAAGTTCTCCACCAGGGTGGCGGCCTCTGCTGCTGTCGTCGGGTTGCGTTCTTTGACCCAGGTCCTCACCTCTGGATAGAGAACGCGCAGGTATTGCTCCAGCACCATGGTCTCCATGAGGGCTTCTTTGCTGCATGTGTCGTACTTCACCCATTTAGAAAACAGGTCTTTAAGGCGTATGTACAGTTCTTGTGGTGTTTCGTCTTGGTTGGTGTCCATTGCTCGGAACTGTGAGCGATATGTCTCGGCGTTTATTTCATATTTCTTCAGAATTGCTTCTTTTAGTTTGTCAAAGTTCATGTTGTTTTCAGGGTCCATTGCAATGAAGGCGCTCCTGGCTTTGCCCGTTAAAAGTGGTATTAGGTGGATTGCCCAATCCTCCTTTGGCCACTCACAGGCTGCTGCCAGCTTCTCAAACGTTGTCAGGTAGTGGTCGATGTTGTCGGTCTCTTCCAGCTTTGGCATCTTCAGCTTGTATGGGGTCTTGCTCCCTCTGGTGGTGTCTGCGGCCGGTTCGGGTGTCGAAGTGCGAGAGGGAACTGGCGTGTTCCCCCTCTCTCTCACGTTCTCCACATCCAGCTGGAGTTGGTTCATCTGATGGTTAAGGACGGAATACTGCTGGGCTTGCCGGGCAGACTCCTTCTCCAGCTTCACATCTCTGGCTCGCTGCACCTCCATGAAGGACTCGAACATTCTTGCCAGCCGGTCCAGGGATGACTCATCTCTCCTCTCGGTGTTGGCTGTGGCTGTCGCTACTGCTGTCGCCTCTGCATCACCCCCAACTGCTGCTGTTACTGCTGCTGTTGCTGCTGCCGCTGCTGCATCTTCATTGGCTTTGGTTGCTTGCTTCCTGGTGGTCGACATCTTTGTCTTCAACTCTGCCACTCCAAAGTCCTCACTTCTGACACCACATGTTGCAGGACTGGTCGGCGGTGGAGTGGAGAGAGAGATGAACGAAACTTGTTTCCAAAAATAGAGCTCTTTTTATTTTTTCTTCTTTTCTAAAACTTTTCTTCAGGTGCAATTATTTACAGTGTACAAAAATAAAGTTGAAAAATGCAGAACATAAACTAATCAAAACCAAATATCAGAAATGCAAAATAAACAGGCTTTGAGTTTGCCAGGCTAAATCAAAATAAATGACCCTGAGCACAACTATACTACAGCCAAGACACAGTACCTTTTGCCAAGACGTCTACACCTCAACTCAAGCTCTGGGGCCTCTACAGAGTTTCTATACTCGTAGCCCCTCCCCACAGATGAGCCCAGTTGCCAAAACAAATCAATTAACAAAATAACAAAAATCTAAATGGAAAATAACAACTGAAAAGAATGAACACAAAATACATAAACACCCAAAATAATTTTCAGTAAACAAAATTCCCTCTACACATTATAAAAATACATTTCCCCATAACCAGTAAAACACCCCCGCTAAAATAGTACGCGCCATCCAGAGCCCCCCCCAATAATTACCCATTGGATCAGTCCCTCGGTTTCGCCCGAGGATGAAGGAAGTGTTTAGCGTCAGCTGGTGAGTCTACTGAAAACTGTGTTTGTAATGATGGCTAAAAACATTAAATTGCCAAAAACAGGTTTGTGTGTCAGTGTGGTTTGTTACTGTTACCGGTACAATGTTTTAACAGATGAATGGATGTTTAGGTACATGACGCGTGTTGCAAACGCGAGTAGTGAAACAATGGTGTGAAACAAACAAATGCTACATAATGGCGGTAGGCCTCCCTGCACACTGTGTAACAAATGCTATTAAGATGCTATGGCAAACGGTGAGATGTGGAATGCTTAAAACGGGTAAACCAAAACAGAAAACGGTAATGGAATGAAATGCTACTCACTGCACTAGGACAGCTGATGTTCGAATATGCCGGCAGATAGCTGCCTATGCGCCTATGCGCTTGCGTGAGTAAACAGGTGAAAAGTGATTGGGCGTAAGCGTCACGGCTCACTCCGTGACAGGTACCTAACAACTAAAACGCCTAGATGTCAGGACCATGGACAGCGCCACATCTCTCTCAACACATCTCATTCTTGCTTTCATATTGACAGACATGGGTGCTTTTGTATGTGCCCTCTTTCATGCCCCTCATGTACAAAAAGAAGACATTTTCATAAAACATTTTCACTACTCTGAATGCAACACAGAAAGCCCTGACATTTTCATCGCCTTGAAACATGTTACCTGGGAGGCAATTCTTTTCTTTTCTTCTTTTAAAAAAACATGTAAAGAGAGAAAAAAAGCCCCATACACCCTTTTTCTGGCCCCAAAGGTACTCATTTGGAAATGGCTCGGTGGTGGGGGCACATTATACTATGGCGTGCCTGAAGCATGCTTCAATTCCCCCGCCTTTAAAGGTTGTCTATTCCTCTGACGCTGCACCACCACCACCAGAGTGGTAAATAAATCACAGACATTTCAGGCTGCACTGCAGCACCACAGCTCTGTGTAAACACCTCACGCTACTCGGCCCCAAACTCCCTCAATGCGAACAGGTCCCCACCGGAGAAGGAGGAGGAGGAGGAGGAGTCACTTTTTATATGGAGAACTAATTAAAGACTTAATCAATTTGGGGAAAGTGCGACGACAGGCAACCATGATTTAGCCAGACAAAGTACGCTGCCTCAGGGAGGGCTAACTTATTGCTATATTAAAGTAATAGTGCCAGATTCACTAGGAGAAGGTCATCTGATATCCTGTTCGCTTTCATTAATTTCAGCTTCCTTCTCCTTCCCCCCCAGTGCGCGTGTTTTCTTTTTTTATTTTCCAGGGAAACAATCCAGCAGTATTATAGCCTTGTGAAATATTTATCATTCCGGAGCTGCACTCTTTGTTGAGGCCCACGAGGTCCATTTTGGGTTTGCTGTTTCTGAACTCAGACCAGACAGATCCTGCAGAGGGGAATAAAGAGAATATCAGATGAATCTACCTTATCGACTCTTAATACAACTTTCCCCCACCACAAAACCCTTAAACGTATTGGAAAAGAAAGACTGTAAAATAAAATAAAGTAAAATAAAATATATATACATAGGCATAGACAAGGCCGCTGACAGCTTTCGCTGGGCCCAGGACAAAGTCATCTGAAAGGGCCCCCTACCCAATACATACAATGTAATGGGGAACCCAATCTGGGCCCCCCTATCTACCGGGGCCCGGGAAAACATACCCATTTGCCCCTCCCTGTCAGCGGGCCTGGGTATAGACAAGATTTTCTCGGAAAACAGCATAATTGTTGTCCAAATTGCACTTGGCCTGCTGCTTTGAAGGGAGCCGCTGCCAGCTCCTCTGACTGCATCAGCTAAGCCTGGTACAAAACCATCTAAAAGGCTCCCCCATTTAATGTAATGGAGAGCTAATTGTAGGGCCCCCCATTTTCCCTGAGGCTGGGACGACTGGCCCTTTTGTCCCCGGCTTGGTGCTGCAGTATTGGCCACCAGTGCTGCTGTCTGTCTGAACAGCTACAGCTTGTAATCTATCTAACGATTCTGTATAGTGCAGGGGTCAGGAACCTTTTTGGTGGAGAGAGCCATGAACGCCAATTTTTTTTTAAAAAAGAACATTTCACGAGAGTCATACCATTTTAAATATAAAATACAATTAAAAGCATGTATTTCAATTAAGCCCAACAATCTTACAGTGTACTGTCAAGTTATTGCTTTAATTGATAACATGTAAGTAGAGAGTTGCCAACTGTCAACTTCATTATGGCGAGGGTCTGGGAGTTCTCCCCCCGAAAATGTTGTATTTCTTAGATGTAATTTACTGCATTTTAACGTCCCATGTCCCATTTCAAATCAATATGGAACCTGTACTTTTATTTATAAATATAGGACCATTCCATATTTCAAGGGATGGTTGGCAACCCCAGATAAATAAGAGCCATATACAGTTCCCAAAAGAGCCACATGTGGCTCTAGAGCCATAGGTTCCTGACCCCTGGTATAGTGGATACCAATGTAGGGTATACCTGATCAACAACTGACCCCGGAACAGTCAGAGCCCACCTTTGTCCATGGTCTATAGTAGTCAGCCTCCACCTGTTTCCTGTGAGTGTGTTTGGATATGCACCGGATGTTGGCCAGATGGAGCCCGAATCTGAGCCGAGTAGGGGCTTAGATCTCCAAAGGGAAGAGTAAGGCATGTAATCTATCTAAATAAGAGCACACAGCTCTCCCATAGCTCTCTCATACCCAAGCGATAGTTTGCCCCAGGAACAGACAGCGCCCAAATCCTTAGTCCCTAGTCACATGTCCACAGTCAGCTTTCACCTACAGTCCTTTCCTTTCTGTATGTGGGCCAGATACTACCCAAATATGAGCGGAGTGGAGGCTTACATCTCCACAGGGAAGCGGTGAGTGTGTAATCTATCTAAATAAGTACACAGGACTCACATGGAGAATAAACCCCAGCCATAGCTGACCACAGAACAGACAGAGTCCCTAGTCCATGTCCATGTCAATGGCCAATCGGCAGCCTCCATCCATGTACTGTGTGTGGGCCGGGTTTACCCCAGATGTGAGCAGAGTGGAGGTTTAGATAGATGCAG
>NC_085858.1:27740501-27818001 GCF_034702125.1 Engraulis encrasicolus | reverse complement strand
GGAAACATATGTAGCCCACTGCTCACACACAAACACACACACAGCGGGGGGTGGGTACTTCGGCGGGACGGGTCTGACTGGACCAGCTCCTACACCTGACGCATCAAAACAAGGCGGGCGGGCAGGCGGGCGGGCAGGCGGGCGGGCGGGCGGGCGGGCAGGCGGGCGGGCGGGCAGGCGGGCGCTCACGAGCCCCAATTCCTGGCGGCGCTTAAGAACGCCATTCTGGAAGGTTCCGAGCCCTGACTCAGCAGAGTTATGAGGTTGGCGTCTCTCATCTCCCGCCCAGCAGCTGTTCCGCTCAAAAGCCAGCGACGGGGAGTAGGGAGAGAGTTGATGGTCTGGAAAATTACATTAAAACGGGGGCCTGGTCTCTTTTCTTCCTCAGCTTCCCTATCAGACTGTACAGTGTATATACGTGCATACGTAAATTGAATTAACAGGAAACTTTCTTTGGAGTTCGACACTTTACCGAGACAAGCCGTGGCTCTTTGCCCTGTGCAGCCTATATCTGTTGTTTCTTTTTTGCCTTTAATTGTTTGCATGAACAAAGACGCTTTTGAAGAGCTTGAGGGCTTTTGAAGGACTTGACCCCACCCCCCATTTTTGAGTAATAACTGAGCATGAGTTTGGCAGCTCTTTAAACAAAATCACTTTTTTGAAGAAGTGACCATCACTCCATCACAAGTGGGCTCTGACGGTCCTGCCAACGAGCCTCTTCCTCTGGTTTTGAGGTCACATGGACACATGTTTTGCTGGTTCTCTGTTACTCCGGGTCTACAGTGTGTCCAAAGCCAGACAGGGAAAATGTCATTGCCTTCATGACTGTACGAATAGTTTCAGCAGTAGTAGGAGGGCTTGGCGTGATTCCATGCGAGAAATCCCCTGGATAGATGACCCCAATGCAAAGAACCGGAAAACCATCCTCAATCCCCAGGGTCCCCAGTGATGGGTGAAGCATCATTTTGTCTGGTGCCATGCATGGGAGAAGTATGGTGGTGGTTATGTGAGGGTCAGCATCAGCAATCCCAAAGGGGAAGGTAGTGTGATGGACCGATCATGATAAATTGCGAGTGTGCTCTGACAGTCAAGCGCTTTATTGTTGCGGTCAGAGCATGTTTACTCTGTGAGGGCTCAATGTCAGCTGAAGCAAACCCGATCCCCTTCACTAGACACCTGATCATTATTGTAGCCCCATAACGCACGCCGTTCCACCAGTGGAACGCTGTAATCGTCATTGAAAAGTTCACTACCATAGTACTACACTACTATGATTTGCACCGGGCATTTAGTTATGCAGTACGACTTAGTCATTGCCATTCTGGTAACAACAAATGTATACCACTGTGTCTTAATCGGTTAAGTGGCTTAACTACATCAAACGCATACAATTCCAGGGCCAAACACCATGCAAACACCTACTGACTTTTAAAATTCACTGATCATAAATGACAGTTGGTAATGACACTTTAATGGAGCAGCAATATTCATGCAGTCTCTTTTTTTCCCTTTTGAATCCTTGAATGAAAACGGAAAGTCATTTACTATTGTCAGTCAAGGCCAGAGATATTTCCCTCTCCGACCCTTGCCATAAAAATCCTAATTAACTTAATAATGATTTGTTTGACATTTACAAATTTCGCCAGCACAAATTTAACTATGATGCAATGACACACCAGCATTGCCAACCGATAGGCCCGTCTATTCTTGGATATTTTTGCGCTGGTTTAAGGTTAGCCATTAACTATGGAGCAGTGTGGAAAATGCAAATGAGCTTGCAAATGGCTGCCCCTTTAGTGAAGTTCCACTTTCACGTCGCTTAATAGCCTAGAAAGTAAATGCCAAAATGAGATTATTACTAGCTAACGTTCAGGATGTGTTTGAAGAGAGATTGCCTGCAGGGATCAATGAGTGTTGCGGGGTCCCAGGTTTGGGAAAGGGATTCTCTATTTACTAAGACTCCTAAAAATGCATGATCAACATCCAGTCTTGTCACACCATCCAAGCTTGGTATCTTCTTATACACTCAGCCTCCCAAAAATGGTCTCTGTGCCTGTTTTTTTGTGAATTTTGTGATAACAATATCAGCAATAACACAGACGGAACTCAGAAAAGAGCAACATGGAACGCCGCCACAGTCGGCAATTCCCTGACTGTGTTCCCTTTATGCGCTCCCACACTAGCGGCGAGACTGAGAGATTGACGTGATACGTATGACTTTCACAAGGTCACGCTGAAACGGGCCACTCGGGAGTGAGAAAAAAGAAAAAAAAACATGCCTCCGCTCCGCTCAGAGTCTGTCCTCCACATTGAGGAGGAAGGATGCCAGTACGTAGTGGCAAGGACACAATGCCGCTTTTGTGGAGGAGATAGAGGGCCCACAGCTGGCAAGCCAAGCAGAAGCAGCAGCAGCAGCAGCAGCAGCAACAGCAGCACTGCGTTTCATTCACAAGGGAACGAAAGGTCAGCTAACGCTAATCAGGACACTGGGCATTGCAGCTCCGCAGGTGTGTGTCTGCAGGGGGCCGGCTATACTGAATAGTAGTGGTGTCAACAATGATCTCAAGTGTGGATAGTTGGCATCCAATGATTCTCTCTGCTGTTCGATTCAATGCATATGAAGCAGGTATAAGATGCATCCCGTGGCATTGACATAAACATACACAACACTATTTCTATGGTTCTCTGCCTGAAAATGGCAGTTGTTAAATCCTGCTTTGCTTCAAAGGAGAACTTGCTTCACCACATTTTGAAAAAAAGTCAGAAATGTTGAGCCCAAATCAGTGTCAGTGTAGTGTATTGGATGTGCACTGCTTGTGTGGGTCTGTCAGTCAAAAAGGCCTACACAACCTGATGATAGGACTGTACTGTATGGTACTATGGTATAGTAGTGGTGTCAACAATGATCGAGTCGGCGATCCAATCCAATGCGGGGCATGGACGATCCAGGATCGATGCGGCAAGTTCCAGGATCGATGCGGCAATTTTTTTTAAGTTTCAATTACTTCCGTGGATATTTCGAGAGCAAATGAATGTTAAATTAAATAGAAGTACTTCAAAGCATTGCAAGACTGATACAGACTGATCCAGACTGATACAGAAAACAGTCAATAGATTAGTTGCTCAGTATCTGACTACTTGTATTGCCTCATCATGACTGATGAAACATTTGCTTTGCTTTCAGTAGAAATGTAATGCATTGCAATGCATTGTTGAATTGAATTGGATCGCATAGAATCGAATTGAATCGGATCGCTACCTCCCGAATCGTGATCGAATCGGATCGTGAGGGCAGTGCCAATCCACACCACTACTGAATAGCGAGGGGGGGCTGAATAGCGAGGGGGGGTTGCTGAAGAGAAGGCCTGTGGCGCTCCATTCACCACTCACACTGAACCAACACCACCCACCCAACCCCCAATCTCCACTATCTGCACACCAACCAAACCACCACAAACCCAACAGCACAATTCACCCACAAACCCACACCCAATCCCACCCACCTATGCCCATACCCCACCCTTACCACAGCCTTACCCCATCTCGTAATCCACGTCCAATAACACTTAGACCCCAACATCATCCCTATATTCCCAGCCTCTCCACTTAACAGTTATGGGTAAGCAGTTTGGGCGTCAGACTTGTAAGCTCAAAGGTTACCGGTTTGACTCCCAACTCGCCAGGTTGGTGGGGAGAGTAATTAACCAGTGCTCTCTCCCCCATCCTCCTCCATGACTGACCCTGAGCAATGGTACCATCCTGCTGCACTGCTCCCTTGGGGCACCATTAGGGGATGCCCCCTTGTACCGGTGAGGCATAAATGCAGTTTCGTTGTGTGCCATGTGCACTTGTGTGCAATGTCACAATGACAATGGGAGTTGTAGCTTCCTATGTAGGCTTTCACTTTCACTTTCACGTTTCACTTTCGTCTCTGCCACAGACAACAACACTCCCCCCTGACCCCACCCCACCCCACCGTCACTCACCCACCTCCCTGGGGGGGGAGGAGCAAAGCCAATGGGTGTGTTAGTTCTTAAGTGGAATGCCCACAACAGGCACAATAACTGTCACTCAGTCTCATTCAGCCATTCGCAGTCTCCTGGCAATTAAGCAGTAACGATAATATTATCCAAGACAAATGAACGGCGCTCCGGCAAACGCTCCCACAATGCTTTTGCAACGTTTCACATCACCGCCAACTATCAGCACCCCCCCCCCCATCTCTCCATCACCGTAAGGTAATTCGAACGAGTTCAATCAGCACGAATGTCTCCCTTTTCCCCGCGAGACGCTGTTTCATTACCACTCCATTGTTTCCCTACTGCCCGGACACATTGCTCAACGTTCCCAACAACACACACACACATATGGCTCCTCAATGGCATCCAGTAAATAGCCGGCTGTGGTGCGTCGCTTGCTCAGGCGCACTTATGCCCCACATGCATGTGTGTGTGTGTGTGTGTGTGCACATACATGCGCGCGCGCGCACACACACACACACACACACACACGCACACAGAGGGTCTCTGAGGGACAGCTGCACCCTTCAGCTTCCAGCTGTGGATACCCAGGCCAAAAAACAACAGCAAGGAGAGAGAGAGAGAGAGAGAGAGAGAGAGAGAGAGAGAGAGAGAGAGAGACAGAGAGACAGAGACAGAGACAGAGACAGAGACAGAGACAGAGAAAGAGAAAGAGAGAAGGAGTAGAGAAGACAAGATACAGAGAGGAGGGGTTATAAATGAGAGAGATAACAGAGAAGAGAAGAGAAGAGAAGAGAAGAGAAGAAAAGAAAAAGAGAAGAGAAGAGAAGAGAAGAGAAGAGAAGAAAGAAGAGAAGAGAAGAGAAGAGAAGAGAAGAAAAGAAAAAGAGAAGAGAAGAGAAGAGAAGAGAAGAGAAGAGAAGAGAAGAGAAGAGAAGAGAAATCAAGATATGCAAATCAGGATAGGATAAAGATCAGGGAGATTAAAATAAGGAAGTGATCGCTGAAATACTGAGATAACACCAGTCCAGAGAGAGAGAGAGAGAGAGAGAGAGAGAGAGAGAGAGAGAGAGAGAGAGAGAGAGAGAGAGAGAGAAGGATAGGCAAATGGAGGACAAGATAAAAGAGGCATAGAGCGTAGTCTGAAGTCTGAAATAATTGTACAGCTCTTTGGGTGGTGAGAGAGAAGCCAGAGTTTTGGATGTTCACATGATTTAAAAGGCCTGGGAGGGTGATCTCTTCCTCTTTGTCTCTCCCTCTCTGTCTTTCTCTCTCTCTCTCTCTCTCTCTCTCTCTCTCTCTCTCTCTCTCTCTCTCTCTCTCTCTCTCTCTCTCTCTCTCTCTCTCTCTCTCTCTCTCCCTTTCACACACACACACACACACACACACACACACACACACACACACACACACACACACACACACACACACACACACACACACACACACGCAACTAACTCCCTTCTTCTCGTGTGCATTCCATCAGCCTAGTTTTCCTCTCATAATTACATCTCTTCCTTCGCCTCTCTCTGTGCCTGTCTAGCTCTTCTCCTGCTTCATCTCTCCATCTCCATCTCCTCTCCTCGTCTCTCCATCTCCATCTCCTCTCCTCGTCTCTCCATCTCCATCTCCCGCTTCATCTCTCCATCTCCTCTCCTCTCCTCGTCTCTCCATCTCCTCTCCTCTCCTTCACTCACTCTCCTCCAAGCGACAATTCTCATCCCAAAAAAAGCTTCCCTGAGGCTCAGCAGTTGAGCTCCTCTTCTCTTCTCTTCTCTTCTCTTCTCTTCTCTTCTCTTCTCTTCTCTTCTCTTCTCTTCTCTTCTCTTCTCTTCTCTTCTCCACTCTCCTCTCATCTTCTCTCCTTTCCTCTCTTCTCTTTTCTTTTCTTCTCTTTTCTTCTCTCCTTTCCTCTCTTCTCTTCTCTTCTCTTTTCTTTTCTTTTCTTTTCTTCTCTTTTCTCCTCTCCTCTCCTCTCCTCTCCTCTCCTCTCCTCTCCTCTCCTCCCCTCGCCTCCCCTCTCCTCTCCTCTCTTCTCCCTCTCCCTCTCCCTGGCGTCCACTGGCAGCAAAGCCAGAGTTGCCACAGCTGAGAGATTTCGCTTCCAGCACGGCTGCACCCCACACAGCAGCCCTGGCTGGCACAGCTGCCTGCCCCCCCCCCCACCCCCCTAACCCTTCCCTTCCCTCCCCCTCTCCTCTCCCCCCCCCCCTCCACTGCCCTGCCCTGCACTGCACTGCACTGGGGAGGGAAACAGCAGCCCGGGCCAGAGCCGTAAACTCATGGTTCTGACGAGTTGCTTTGAAAGGCTTTTCATGGACAGTTTAAACTAAAGCCTTTTCATGGGCTGTTTACAACCCAAACGATACTAATACTTGTGAAGTTGAAGATAACGTAGGCTATTGTCTGGTTTACAAAAACAGCGGGGTTAATTGTAGCGCACTGGCTTCTTGGTGAGGTGTACTGAGCTGGGAACATAAAAAACCTGGTGTGCCAAAGCACAACTCACATCATTTGCTTTTTTTGTCATAGGCAGTAAAATAAAGTAAACTTTTCATTCTTGTCCAATGAAATATATCTAGGTCTTGTTTTTAAAAGATATTTTTATGGGCTTTTTGGGCCTTTATTTCGGATAGGACAGTGAAGGTGCGACAGGAAGTGAATGTGGAGAGAGATGGGGTAGGGTTGGGAAATGACCCCGTCCGGACTCGAACCGGGGTCCCCATGGGCATGCAAGCCCAAGTGTGGGGGGCTTAGCGCGCTGCGCCACAGCACCCCCCTAGGTCTTGTTTTTGTGCATTGTGTGATTGATGAAAAAAATACCTGTACGGTAAAGTACAAAATATACTGTGTGTGCGTGTGTGTGTGGATGTGTATGTCTGTTTGAGATATGTGATACGTCTGTATTTTTCTGTGGGAAGTCATGTGCATCAGTGCATAAATACTGTATGAGGATGGCATGACAGAAACTAAAGACGGTTAATCCTTGCTTTGCTAGTTAATTGCTTTTCCTAAACAACATAAAACATCAGCCGTTTATGTAGACTATGAACTGTAAATGTGTGTGCTGTGTCCTGCATACTGTATGTGCACGTCCATATGTGAGTGCTACTTGAACAGATATGCACGGCCGGACTATGCTGACAACTCACTCTGCAATTATGGGCTAGCTGGCTAGCTGCACCATGGATCGATATCAGCCCCACAGATTGACAAAAAGCCAACTCAATGGCCTTGTGCATTTTGCTCTTATACAGAGACTGCCTGTAATGATACAACATACTAGTTCCCTTACGAAAATCGGCCATGTAGTAGTAACCATGGTTCTACCCTGCTATGTCATGGTTATTCTGGTTACTCCATGGTTACTTCAAGTGCTCTGAACCAACCATAGTATTACTATGGCTTACCCATGGTTTTGGCTATCGTTTCACTATGAAAACTAACCATGGTTTTAAACCATAGTCACGAACCATGCTCAAAACCATGAATAATCATGGTTAATTGGGGGTTTCATGGTTACCCAAAAAAAACATGAATAAGTACAGCCGTAGTGTAATGGTTTGATAGTATAATAGGTTCTACTACTAATTAATATTTAAGACCAGAATCAGTGCAATAGTTGGAATTCAGCCGAAAATCGGGTCGATAGTCGTGTAGGTTGAGCCTAGCTTTAGGCTATAGTACCCTGGTAGGTACCCTGAGACGTATGGTTGGCGTATGGGTCTACAGTAAGCTGTGCTGAGGCAAGAGTAGGTCAAAGCTGATGTGCGACTGACGAGAGAGAGAGAGAGAGAGAGAGAGAGAGAGAGAGAGAGAGAGAGAGAGAGAGAGAGAAAGAGAGAGAGAGAGAGAGAGAGAGAGAGTGGGTAGCTGATGCTTGGGCTGTGGTAAAATGTCTGAGGCATGGGGAAGCTGTTGTGAGGCGGCAAGACTGACACAGAGAGACTGTGAGAGAGAGGCTGGCACATGGGCTGATGCTGATGCTGAGGCGAGGGGGGGCAGCATCACCTCTCCACAGGCGACCGCACACAAATGTCACGCCGGCCTAAGTGAGTACAGCTGCAGCTGCAAAACCCCCGAGAAGCCTCTGGATCTACTGAGGAGCCCACAGGCACTCTGGCTACACTATAGAGACCAGAGGTATTACAGAGTAGTAGAGAGAGAGAGAGAGAGAGAGAGAGAGAGAGAGAGAGAGAGAGAGAGAGAGAGAGAGAGAGAGAGAGAAGAATGTGTAAGAGAGAGAATGTGCAAGAGACAGATGGCAGGAGAGAGAGAGAGAGACGGAGATGGAGACAGAGACGGAGATGAAGCTGTGTGTGTGTGAGAGAGAGAGAGAGAGAGAGAGAGAGAGAGAGAGAGAGAGAGAGAGAGTAAATGTGTGGTGATATTACAAATTATGTTGCAGAAGCAATATGGGCGAGAGAAAGAAAGACTGAGAGGAAGAGAGAGAGAAAGATAGAGATTGAGAATGTACGGTAAGGGGCGTGAACAGTGAGAGAGTGTGAATGTGTGATGATATTAGTTACAGAGTCAGAGTACAGTATTTCACAGCAACAATATGGATGGAGAGAGAGACAAAAAGGAGAAAGTGAATGTGTGGGATAGCACATCACACAGTATTTCACAGATACAGTGTGGAGGAAAAGAGATAGGAGGAGAGAGGGAGAGAGAGAGCGAGGGGGGGGTGGCGAAGAGAAAGAAGAGAAGACAAGACAGTGAACGTATAAGAATATTACTTTGTATTTCACACAGAAATTGTATATGAGAGAGGGAGAAAGAGTGAAAAAACAAGAAAAAGAGAGTGAAAAGAAAAAAGAGAGAGTGAGTATATGTGTGAGAGAGATAAAGGGTGGTGGGGGACTGGAGCAATAGAGAGAGAGAAAGAGAGAGGCAAGGAGAAATTAGGGGTGAAAGAGGGAGAGAGAGAAAGAACGAAAGACAAATGGAACGAGCCGGAATGAGATTCTGGAAGCACAGAAGAGAGCAAGTGAGAAAAAAGGATAGCGAGAAGGCAAACGGGAGCAAGAGGGAGGGAAAAAGATGGCGGGAGGAAGATAGAGCCAGCCAATGACAGAAAATGAGAGTGAAAAACAGCATAGGAAAATTACATTGGGAAATACAATAGGGAAAAAGTGGACGATATACAGCAAATAAAAAATAGGGATAGCAATAGGGATAGCATATGAAAGTGAAAATGAGAGGTAAGTAAAACGCACGGGCAAATAGGCTCAGTGCAGTCAGGAGGCCGTTCTCAGCGGAGGGAGTTTATCAGTCGGTTGCAATGGGGAAAACGTTGGGTTGCAAACAGCCTAGGCCTACTGCCAGAGAGATACAGAAAAACGTTTCGCTTTGGCGCTTTAAGCAATATCTTCGTCGACAGTAACAGTATGTGAGTGTGTATGTCTGTGCCTGTTTGTGCAATAGCTCGTCGAATACATTCATAAATGTGAAAGATGAAAACTCCACCCAAACTGAAACAGAGGCATACACTCTTCCCTGTCATCATCAGTCAGAAAATTCAGATGATGATCCCCTGTAAGGTGGAGTTAACGCGTGTGAGGTCTGACATCGCGAGTCAAAGTAGACACCTAACATCATCTCCCATGCAATTTTAATGAGAGCGTTCAGCCCCCATGGGGATTCGATGCTAACGTTAGCCGGTTAGCACCTGAAGGGGGCCTGTCTCTATGGCTTACTGTGAGAGCTCTCTGGGCAGGTCAATTACACGTTTGCCCCCCTCCTCGCCTGTTTACTTTAAAGGTCACAGACTTCAAGAGAAAAGAGAATGGTGTGGGGTGATTCTCTCTCTCTCTCTCTCTCTCTCTCTCTCTCTCTCTCTCTCTCTCTCTCTCTCTCTCTTTTCTCTCTCTCACCAACTTAAAATGATCTTCTGCCTCAGTGAATTCCACTACTGTGGGATGCTTATATTCATTTCATGGATATTTGGATTTTGGTTCCCCGAATTTATCGGGAGAAAGAGTTAAAGCTGCGCAGTAATTTTCTCCTTCTTTCACGTGTTCATGCTCAGCTGGAGGCCCAGCCACTGAAGAAAAAAAATCAGTTTGTCTTTAGAGACCCTGACCTAGAAGTAAACCCTCTGCGTTGTTAAAAAATACCCATTTGTCAATACGCTCTCTGGAGAATGGCTCCGTAGTGTTGGAGGAAAAAGAATACCGTTGCGTCATATGGATCATTGTGATAAATCCTGATGTTTTGGGGAAATAAATCTTGACATTATCATTGTGAGGTTGTCTGGAGGCTTGAGCATTGTGCCATGATGCAGCACAGGGTTTGTAGAGGCCATGATCTTATTATTTATTATTATTTTTTCAACGTAACACACACACACACACAGCTTCGTCTCCGTCTCTCTCTCTCTCTCTCTCTCTCTCTCTCTCTCTCTCTCTCTCTCTCTCTCTCTCTCTCTCTCTCTCTCTCTCTCACACACACATACATACTCACAGACACACACTTAAAAAATGGGTTGTTTATTGTTTTTGTACTCTATAGGTAGTATTTCATCAATCACAATGTGTGTAGTGTCAAAAATATATTTATTTGCACAATAATGAATAGTTTACTTTATTTTACTGCCTTTGCCAAAGGCTATTATTTCAGTTGTGCTTTGGCATGCCAGTTTTTATGTTTCCAGCTCAGTACACGCAACTAAGAAGCCAGTACACTACACTATAACCCGCTGTGAATACATGTAAGGTAATCCACAAAGCTGCTTTGTGGCCAAATCCTGTTCTAAAGGTGCTAGACAAATTAAATTTAAGAAACACTAATTAGGGTGTCGTTTTTGTTCATTAGGATTTTCTTTTAGTTTCGCACGAACATTGACGCTCTATGTCATCACACGAATGGTTATTTTCCTGAGATGAGGCACTGAACAGGTTCAGGGCCGAAGAGCAAAGTGGAGATAGAGAAGGTAGTGTATTTTGGTGGTGTGCGTGCACTAGTGGTGTCAACAATGCTCGATTCGGCAATCCAATCCAATGCGGGGCATGGACGATCCAGAATCGATCCGGCAAGTTCCAGAATCGATCCGGCAATTTATTTAAGTTTCAAATACTTCCATGGATATCGTTTGGCATGCCCTGATGAAGACAATGGGTCGAAACGCGTAGGCATGTAGCCAGTATTTAATAAAGGCTTTTTAACTTAAGTAAGGAGTGCCTCAAATAGTGTTTTTTTTTAATCTTTTCATGATACTTCCATGAATATTTCGGGAGCAAATGAATGTTAAATTAAATTAAAGCAATTCAAAACATTGCAAGACTGATACAGACTGATACAGAAAACAGCCAATAAATTGTTGCACAGTATCTGACTACTTGTATTGCCTCATCATGACTGATTAAACATTTGCTTTGCTTTCAAGATTCAAGATTCAAGAATTTATTGTCATTGTCAAAAAGGCAACGAAATTGTGTTTGGGGTACAATACTTAGTAGTAGCAGGTTTCCAAGTAAAGTGCAAAACGAGGTAAAAAGTGACACCAGTGCTTGACCCCCGCAGGCCTGTACCCCTCCATCCCACTTACAGTGCAGCAGAGATTAAGTGCATAGTACGACACCCCCCCCTCTCTCAAACATGCACGCACGCGCGCACGCACGCACACACACACACACACACATACACACACACACACACACACACACACACACACACACACACACACACACACACACACACACACACACACACACACACACACACACACAGAATGTCCAAAGGATAGATGGATAACATTTAAGACAGTAATGTTCCTCAGCAGTCCTGCGAATTCAAAAGTCTAATGGCCTGGTGGTAAACGCTCTTGGCCAGTCTTTCGGTGCGGCTCTGAAGGGACCTGTACCTTCTACCTGAGGGTAGCTGTTGGAACAGATGGTAGGCAGTATGTAATGCATTGCAATGTATTGTAGAATTGAATCGGATCGGATCGCAGAATCGAATCGAATCGAAACCTCCTGAATCGTGATCGAATCGGATCGTGAGGGCAGTGCCGATCCACACCACTAGCGTGCACAAGTAAATGGACACTGTAAAACATTTGCCAGGCTAATAAATCTTCTTAGTTCTTCTATCATTCTTTGTCGGCAGATGCTTGAAGGATAATAATATTATACGTATAAATAGGAGAATACTTGAAGAGTTCAGATGCAAAACCCCCTAAGTGCCCTTTTCAGAAAATAATCTTAATTCATTTTTATTTAATACAAAGCTATCAAAATTGCACATTTTTAAATTTCATTTATGTAATATAACTATTTATATGTATTATCAAGTACATGAATGTACACCAAACCAACAACAGGGTTCTCTAAAAATGTGCAGGTCTTCAGAAATGGAGTTAGGGGGTTTTGCATCTGAACTCTTCACTTATTCTCTCTGTTAAATGACCTGTGTGAGATCGACACCCATGCGCTGTCAAGTCTCAGCTACCGTGCAATGGTCAAATCAAAAACAAGCAAACAAAGCCAATCACACTAAAACATTTATAGTGTCCACATCACAAAGATTGGCATGTATATTTTGTCTTCGGTCACATTGCAAAACTTCTGAAGCACTGTTGAGCTACTGCACACCACTTGTATGAAACATGGTTTACAAGTAAAGCTTATTATCCGTGCTATTGTGTGTGCACTATGCAAACTGTGTTGGTGTGCAGACTTCAAAACAGAACACCAACATAGCCCAACAGGGTTTGTGGTGTTGCGTAAGGCCTGCCCACGGCCAGTGACTTCTATGGAGCTTTAGTGCCAACTGCTTGATGGCTTTATGTGAAACGGCTCACAGCATATGGTGTGTCTCCTTGCTCGGGGGTGATGGCGACAGCAAGTTCAGCTCTGTAACCCTGCTTCCCTGCGGCAGACACAAATGGTACGCCCTGAAGGAAGGTCATTGAATATGGATGGCAATAGCCGTGGGTGGGCACAGTGAGAGAGAACAGAACTAAGAATGGCAGTGTTGTGATACTTACCATGAATGCCTACATGTTTTTGGTAGTGAATGCTGAGAGCAGGTCTGAGGCTTTTTTCTCAGATTCTTTCTTCTTTCTTTCTTTCTTCTTCTTTCTTTTTTTCAAGGCCTCGTGTCCACTGCAGTCAAATATAATTTTATTTCTGTAGTGATTGCACGTAATAAAATTCTACACACTGTAAGATTGAGAAACTACACACAAGCTAATGTCTCTCGTATCAAGCATACAGCTAGCTTGCTTCCATTTTGTGGTTTGTGAACTCTGGCAGCATGAAAGTGCAATAGCATGAAAACCAGTTCAAGGTATTGGAATAATGGCTAATGTTATCACTTCTTGGTGAATTCCAAAGAAACACACCCGTTATGTAGTTCCACTGTAGTCTGAAGAATGCAATACGGTCTCCTCTGTCTTTAAATTGACACGTCTAAATAAATCATCGTTGCTGCTTGGAGCCATCGACGATTACATAAATCAACGCGGGCAAAACACAAACCGCAAAGAATTTCCTGGCAAGAGTCTCTTGTTGTCTAGCTGAAGCTGTCAGTGTGTCTTGTCAGTGGGTATCTACTGGTATCTGCCATCAGAGCCTTAGCCCGGGGCTAATCCCATTATGGACTGACTTTTATCTCATTACGCCCTCCATAAACTCATGCTGCATGCTCACCTCCACAAGCCGTTTCCCCCCCTGTTCGGAGCTGAGCCAAACGATGGCACCAGCGAGGGGCTGCGAAAGAAAAAAAAACAAACAGACCAGGGAGAGAAAAAAACACATGCTCTATATTACTTACTCATCAGACAAGCTTGCCAAATGGAAGAAAGAAAAAAAAAAACGGGCTGTCAGAATTCATGACCCCTTAACCACGGTGCGTCAATGGGGCTTCCAAATTAGATACATAATTCTGCACTGCCCGTCTTAAAGCTGTCAAGGCAACGCACGGCCACCCAGCAGAGGGCTGCCTCGTGTCCTCCGGGTGTAGATTTGTTCTCGAGCCCCATGCTCCAGAAGAGTACAACCATCAGATCTTAGTGTTGTACGCCTGCCAGAAGGGATCCCACGACACGCATCTCATCTAGACACAGTTTGCAAAAGGACACTGGAGTTGCAAAACATCTCCGATTAAAACCAAGCCCAAACGCTGTCCGACGTAATTAGTTTGTCCATCAATCTGCCGGCATATTCCCCGAGTGACAGGCGCACAAACCAAGCCGCGGTAAATTATGCAACTGAAATCGGCGCGGCGCTCGTGCATATCAATGTTTAATACTGTTGGCCTATCTTGCTGGTTGAGCAGCAGTCTGGGGTTCATCACTCTTTTGCGGTCTACAGTATAGGGCTGCAGGAGACAGCGAGGGCTGAGGGCCGCAGCACAGACACAGACACAGACGCAGCAACCCATCTCATTCATTCTATTTAGCCCACCGCGGTGGACCTTCGCATCCATTTAAGATCCCGGTACAGTATGGTAATTCAGAAATGATGGTGTGTCAGGCCTGATATTCATTTCCCAGCTCCCAGAGAGGTGTAAAGGCAATCAACCTTAAATCAGGAAGGAACTCCCACCTCCACCTCCACCACCACCACCACCACCACCCCCACCCCCTGTGGGGACGCAGCCAATTGCTGAGGGGTCAGCGTGCTGGGCTGTCGGAACAGGGTAGAGGGAATGGGTAAATACATCAAGGCAGTACAATCTAGTCACAGGAGCTGCAGCCTGCCTTTATTATCCAACCACGAAGCATTGACGACAAAATCTTTTCTGCAACAGTCATGATTGTATGGTCCTCATTACTTCAAAACCCTTATTCTCGTGGCAAATTTCAAGACAGTGGTTTTTGACATTAATTGTTTTGTGCAGGTCATGCACATGTGTGTGTGTGAGGAGTTTTTTGTTGTGATATTGCCTATTCACAGCAATAAAGACTGCTCTGAGAAAAGCTACGAAGATACACATTTTCCCTCATCCAACATTCTAACTATCTTGGCGGGTATCTCTCCCGTGGCGTATTCCTCCGGAAGATTGAATTGTGACCGAGAGAAAATGAATAACTTGAGGAGACCAATCTGATTTTCGAGCTCCGCTTAAGTGGCTTCAAAGTGCATGATAGAAAGAAATAGGGGGTGGTACTCCTTTTTCGTGAAGAATAGCCCAGGGTTGAAAGACTTGCATCCAATCACATTAGTCTATGCAGATGGAAGACACAGCTGTCAATCTCAAGTACACTGCTATATGAAAAAAAAGTAATTTAGAAAAATAATGCTGGCCTACTGGTGTTTATATAGAAAATGACATTTATACAGAAAATGAGTTTTCTACATGCCCTGTGCAAATCTCTGATTGTGCATTGTGCCTGCATTTACATTTTTGTATTCTTTCTGTGAAGCACAGTGCTCAGATTTATATGCTATGCCACCATTAATATTTCATTGTACTGCATTCATAATACATCACACATAGTCCTCGAAGAATGTGTAATGACCCTTTGTTTCTATGTTTTATTCCCTTGCTCCTTGGCCACAGAAACCCTGCAAATTTAAAAGCGGCATGACAACGCAAGCCTTTGTTGCATGTTGTGTTATTTTTTCTTTTTTTTACGAAACATAAAAGTACTAGTTATGCTTACAACGCACAGTGCAGCATCCGTGCCACTGATGTGCGGTGTGGTGAGCAGTTTTGTCAGGCCCTTCACAAGCTCTGAATGAGCTGACGTTTGGATTTACTCTCTCATCCACAGATTTAGACTGCCTTTCCTGGCCCCAATCGATCCCCACAACACTGGAAAAAAAAAAAACCTTGATCCACTGCCTACCTGTGAGAGATTTAAGAACTGTAAGAGGAAGAGAGAGGGGCAGGCACACACAAAGTTATGAAATGCTTTTTCTCCTTCTCGCCCGCCAGTAGCGGACGTGTGCTTTCTGCATAATTCAGCCTGCAGATGGCTGGGCCGGGATGTAAATCAGAAGCGCAGACAGGGTCGTGCGTCTTCAACTCCGGCGAGTTGAGTTCAGGGAAGGCTGCGGCAGGATAAGTCATGTGTCAGGGCGATGGCTTAAAGTGTGGTATGGTCACATACAAAAGAGTAGGCTAACCATCTCACAGGACATCAATACAGTCTGGAAAAATAATCATATAAAGGGCACACTGCATCAACACAGCCTGAAAATACATTACATTAGCCTCGTCAGGGTTTCCAGTAAATAAAAGGCCTCCACAGAAAACACACAATTATATTTTGCCCAGTTCATACTTGGTAACGTCTGTGTGTGTGTGTGTGTGTGTGTGTGTGTGTGTGTGTGTGTGTGTGTGTGTGTGTGTGTGTGTGTGTGTGTGTGTGTGTGTGTGTGTGTGTGTGTGTGTGTAAATATTTACTTCGGGGTACCCTGGTTATAAGCAAGTTCTGTGTGTGTGTGTGTGTGTGTGTGTGTGTGTGTGTGTGTGTGTGTGTGTGTGTGTGTGTGTGTGTGTGTGTGTGTGTGTGTGTGTGTGTGTGTGTGTGTGTGTGTGTGTGTGTGTAAATATTTACTTCGGGGTACCCTGGTTCTAAGCAAGTTCCCCTTTAGACTAGAACAATTTCCCAAGCAATTTTTCATTTTGTACGCAGCACAGACATGCAGTCAAGTGGGAGAATGGTTAGCTAAAGTTTTAATGAACATCTCAGTGAGGAGGGAGGGAGTCCATGCACACATGCATGTTGATTTATGTTCAATTTATATTAATACAGGATTTGCAATAAAGGAAAGTAATTAACTTTTTCAAAGCATATTCACATTTTAAATGCATGTTCCGCATTGATCCGCCATTGCCCTGCAGTAGGTTTGCATAACAGTACTATAAAAAGGACAGTAAAAGTTGAAAAAGTAGCTGGAACGATTGTTTTGTGCAGTGAACTGAGACGTTTAATTAATCGTTTTATTCATGCAGATGTGTATCCTTTCAGAACTCTGAAACAAACAAATAAACAAACCAATGAAGAAAAAAAGATTTCCTCCATAATCAGCACTTTATACAGCTGTGTCTTCAAACTAAAAATATACTGGCAGTCACTTTGTCTATGCAATACTATTTCTTTCTGTGAATCATCTATGTGTCCATCCTCTCTGTCTAAGCCGTTCTCATGTGACAAAAATGAACCATTTGTTGACATTTGCTCAAGCTCTCTGTCACGGACTGAATTAAGAAAGTGGTGGCATTAAGCCCCGGGATTACTTTGGACAAACAAACAGCTCTTTGATTCTGTTTTGTTTAACACAGCCCACTTGCACATTGATGGCATCGGAAATTCATAAGCAGGCTTTGGAAGTCAGGGCCACTTTCTCGGGAGACTTCCCCCCAGTTGCAGAGCAATTGATCTGGTCCAGCATCTCACCACAGGCCTTATTGAAAGTCTCTGACTTAATGATGTGAAAGCAGGCATACTTTGTTTTCTTCAACCTGTCAGGGGGTAATTGGCAAATGGTCCCCCATAATAGCAGAATGCCACAGGGACTGAATGGGACAACTATTAACTTTTGTTCAAAAGTAATTGGATGGTCATGACTGAACAAATCCATTTGTTGCACTTGCATAATATACATAGCGCCACACCAACTCTGCCAACAAAGTGAATATCATATTAACACCACCATGCACCCATAAACATGTTTTTAGAGGACAATACACTACAACAAAATTTTATCATGGTACTGTTGGACCCTCGCCTGTAATATAATTGAACATCTCTCTTGACACATGTGGTATCTCCTTCTGTAATGCAGTCTGGAAATAGATGTGTTCAATGCCTTTATAACTCTGTTAGGTGCAGTCCTCCACCGGATCACTAACGTCTTGCTTTTATCTCTTTCCAGGCTACACCTCTGGGCCCATAAATGACACTCAAGTGGCGGGAAGGACGAAGAGACGAGGCTGCCGGAGCTCAGCAATGTTAACCCCGGGGGAAATAAGCACAATCCCATCTGAAGAGGCTAAACACTGACATTGACACTCATCCCCTACAACAACAGAAAAAAGACCCCCTGCAACCCAACCTGTACCCCTCAAACTGTCCAGATGAAAAGTCTGTGTTGGATTGCACAGGCAGCGTCCTGCTTCATTTCCTGAGAGAAAAAAAAGGGCTAGCCTGTTTTTTTTAGTAGACCGACAACTAGACATCCTGCTCCCGTAGAGTTCCCTTACCTGGACAAAAGAACCAACATGTTTATCTCCCAAGCTGTTGTGACTGAGGGAGAATAAAGTGACTCTTTGAGACAGACTACTGTGAGGCCTCAGCGTGACTGAACGTACTGTTGTTACACCCATCTGCTAGCTACGGTTGATCCTCGCGACTTGAACCACGTGAAGCAACAATGGCTTGCAGAGGAGGAACGGTGATGAGTGCCTTCTTCTGGTCTGTGGCCATAGTTTATCTTATCAACACCAGGGGTGTCAGCGGAGACTGCTGGCTCATCGAGGGGGAGAAGGGCTTTGTGTGGCTGGCCATCTGCAGTCAGAACCAGCCCCCCTATGAGGCCATCCCGCAGCATATAAACAGCACCATTGTGGACCTTCGCCTGAACGAGAACAAGATCAAAAGCATCCAGTACTCTGCCCTCAGTCGCTTTGCCAATCTGACGTATCTGAACCTGACAAAGAACGAAATCTCCTACATAGAGGACGGGGCTTTCTCTGCCCAGTACAACTTACAAGTGCTGCAAATGGGCTTCAACAAACTGCGGAATCTGACCGAGGGCATCCTCAGGGGGCTGGGCAAGCTCCAGTATCTCTACCTCCAGGCCAACCTGATTGAGACTGTGTCAGCCAATGCCTTCTGGGAGTGTATAAACATAGAAAACATAGACCTCTCCATGAATCGAATCCAAGTGCTAGATGGAAACACCTTTTCCACTCTGACTAAGCTAACCACATGCGAGCTCTACACAAACCCTTTCAATTGCAGTTGCGAGCTCCTGGGCTTTGTCAAGTGGCTTTCAACATTCCCAAACAGGACAAACGAACGCATGGTTTGTGACTACCCGCCAGCCTACTCTGGCTACAGTCTCCTGACCCAGAGTCCGAACAATCCTGGTACACGCAATGCACTGTATATTCTGTCCAACGGGTGCTCGGAAGACTCTCAAGAAGGGGGGTTTAAACTCCTGCCTGGGCCTGTCGAGCTCACCACTGTTTCCCCTACAGAGGATTTCTCCTCAGGAATGGGGCCAGATGAAACCACAACGAGTCTGACGTTCACAGACCCCGAAACAAAACCGATAATGAGACTTAAAGAGGTGAAGCCCACGAGTGCCATCATGACCATCCAGATTCCGCAGCGGTTTAAGAAAATGTACATCCTTGTCCAATACAACAACAGCTTCTACACCATCATCCGATCTCTGAAAGAAGAGAAGGATGACATTGAGGTGACCGAGTTAAAGCCTCAAACCGTGTATCACTACTGCGTAATATCGTTGCGCAACAACCTAAGTCAGAACCACACGTGTATACAAATAAAGACAGGGTCCACCACACCGAAAGGGAGGTCGATTAGTAACGCTACGGCCACTCACTACATCATGACCATCCTTGGCTGTCTGTTTAGCATGGTGATAGTGTTAGGGATAGTCTACTACTGCTTGCGCAAGAAGCGGCAGAAGGATGAGGAGCATAAAAGAGCTGGCAGCCTCAAGAAAAATATAATCGAGTTAAAGTATGGCCCAGAACTGGAAGGAGGGACCATATCACGGATGTCTCAGAAGCCGATGATGGCTGGGGAGAGTATGTCCCGCATGCCGTACTTACCATCTGGTAGTGAGATGGATCAGTATAAACTGCAAGACCTCAGTGACACACCGAAAATGGCCAAGGGGAGTTATATGGAAGTGCGGACGGCCGATCTGCCAGATCGCAGAGATTGTGAAATGGCCATGCCTGGAAATAGCCAGGGTTCAGTTGCTGAGATCTCAACCATTGCAAAAGAAGTGGACAAGGTCAACCAAATCATTAACAACTGCATAGACGCCCTAAAGTCCGAATCAACGTCATTCCAGGGGGTGAAGTCAGGTGCTGTCTCCACGGCAGAGCCACAGCTTGTCCTTATCTCCGAGCAGCCGCAGAGCAAGTCTGGCTTCTTGTCACCAGTGTACAAAGACAGCCACTCGTACCACCACTCACTGCAGAGGCACCATGCATCAGACGTTTCACCCAAGCGACCGAGCACTG
This sequence comes from Engraulis encrasicolus, assembly GCF_034702125.1. Lineage (NCBI taxonomy): Eukaryota > Metazoa > Chordata > Actinopteri > Clupeiformes > Engraulidae > Engraulis > Engraulis encrasicolus. The sequence continues at coordinate 27,797,839 of NC_085858.1, read as the reverse complement.
CAACTGGAGGGCCCATGCGGAGTCCCAGGCCATACCGTCACGAAGGGCCCTACAAGTCCGAGTCCAAGTACATTGAAAAAACGTCGCCCACGGGCGAAACCATCATGACTGTTACTCCGGCCGCCGCAATCCTTCGAGCGGAGGCGGAGAAGATTCGGCAGTACAGCGACCATCGGCACTCGTACCCCGAGTCCCACCAGATCGAGGAGTTGGAGGGGCCCGACTGCCGCAAGCCGTCCATTTTGGAGCCCCTGACGCGGCCCAGGCCCAGAGACTTGGCGTACTCGCAGCTCTCGCCGCAGTACCACAACCTCAGCTACTCCTCCAGTCCGGAGTACTACTGCAAACCCTCGCACAGCTTCTGGGAGCGCTTCAAGCTCAACCGCAAGCGTCACAAAGACGAGGAGTACATGGCAGCGGGCCATGCACTAAGGAAGAAAGTGCAGTTTGCCAAGGATGAAGACTTGCATGACATTTTAGACTACTGGAAAGGCGTGTCTGCTCAACAAAAATCTTAATCTCACCCCAAGTGTTTTTTTTTCTGCGAGTATTTTCTTTTTAATGGACCACGAATCATGAGATTAAAAAGAAAACTTCATACATTAATACCATTATAGCCCCACGTCGACTGAATGGAGTGGAAAAACAACCTTATCAAACTTGGTTTTGTGAGTTTATGTACCAAATTCAAAAGGAAATAACTTTTTGCAACACAAAGTAAACATATTGAAAATCAAAAAATGTATATGTTGCAATGGATTAGTATTTGGATATCGCATGGCCAAGTCCTGTGACAGTGGATTTGCTGTTGTGTTCTTTGAAAAAATCAATTTACTTCGAACCTTCGTCTCCTGAATCATATATTTTCTTGGAGAATAACTGAACACCGATTGAAAAGACAGATTTATCTCTACACTTCATTGAGAATTGAGAGGAAATATGTACAGATCCCGTTTATATATTTGCAATGTTTGCTGTTTGAAAGTGAAAAGATTATATAATGTATTTGAATCAGGTTTAGACCATGGATTTCAGAGACAGTCCCTGTGTTTTTTGTCTGTTCTTATGAATGTCTAGAACTTTGAAAGATTTGCGTTGCAATGGTTAATGATATGGTATAATTCTCATCATCAACTATCCTGTCCTTTGCTTTGCCAACTTTAATGCCATCTGACAAACCGCACAATACTTCAAACACAGAAGTGATACTGTGAACTATACATACTGTATTGCTCTAGTGAGGGGGTATATCCACCTTAACTTCATCTGACTGGTAAGCTACAGCACCAAAGTAGAAGTAGACACCTGAAATGTGATCATACCAATCCAAATTAGAGATTTAAAAGTGAGAAAAAAAACCAAGGGAACAAAAACCTGTTTGCTCTGCATGAATACCAGGTGGTATTCCAGAAAGCCAAGGCCTGAACCTCTTAATTATTAACACATCATATTGTACCAGGGGGGATCTTTTGTTCTTTTACAGTAGATGAAGATTTGAATATCCTCAAAGTTGGGCGTTCAAAAGGGAACAATGAGACACTCTGTTTCACTCAATTTTTGGTTTAGTGTGCACCTCTATTTTGTCCAGACCATGAATGTAGGCCTATATTTCCAAGAGGAAAAATCATAGATGCTGAGACAGTGTCTGTCCCATGGTGCATTTTATACTCACCATTTTACTAAGCCATTTCATTTCAGTAGAGTTACGTTATGGGTGAGGGCTAGGCCACAAGTCAGACTTTGGGTGATGTTATGGTCTGACGTCTTTGACTGTGGGATGAAAATTCTTTATCCTTTTAGCCTCAGCACGAAGCCTGGTGATTACTGATAAAGATTTGTCCTGACCTCATTCTGTGAAGAAGCATCAGAACCCCCTATACACATTTTGGCAGGCCTATTTGTTTTGCTAAACCTGCTTTCCGGAATACCTCCTGCTGTGCTCCTGTAGTTTGTGCATTTGCAGTGTGGTAGTTTGCTCTAGTAGATCCAGACATTTGGGATTATTTTTTTGGGTTGTTTGGATTTTTTGTTTGTTTGTATGTTCACCAATTCTATTAGACACCATACATAGGGAGGACCTCTCTGATGTTCTACCAAAGTGCTTGGGTGGCAGCTCATCACTCTCTGCAGATGTTTCCACCATTTTCCGAGCCTACAGCCCAGAGGATGAATGTATTACATACATGACAGTATACGAAGCAGCTCTTTTTTCCTGGCTGCACATTTTGTTATTCACAGCCATATGCCCCCCCTCCAGTTTTTCATGCGTATGATGGGTTTTTGATATTCATGCTTCCTTTCAATAAATCTATCTCTCTATATATATATTTTGTCAGATCTCTCTCAACAGTATACACAAACAAGCAGAGAAACAAAGACGTTTGTACACCTGATGGTCTTGTTCTTGGATTTTTCTATAGTTTTGGCTGGTTAAAAAAAAAATCAAGCTTTTGTAAATGTAGAGCTTTCCGACGTGGAAGAGGATTTGGAGCTAATGATCAGGACCTTGGGATATACCGGAGCAAGGTACACACATCAACACGAGATCTCCTAGAGCTGAACTGTTAACAGTTGGTTTTGTATATCATTTGAAATGTGTTACTGGAAGTAACTGTGTCCAATTTCTTATTTCAACCGCCTTAAACTTCTGGATTATCTATACGTGTGTATTTGTTTTGTTTTTTTCTTTAATCTTTCAGTGTTGGTTTTTTTTAAGAGTTTTGCATTTCAATAGATTCCAAAAGCTGTCAGATTTATAGATAAACTAGCCAGTAACTTACATGTTTTTATATTGCATATTGTAGCACTACTGTAACTCATTAAATTTAGAAATGTTCAGAAACCTGTGGACTGCAAACAGCTCTTGCTGAAGTACATAAAATATGAGCACAATTGAAGTGTTTTTTTTTTATTTCATTATTTTCTTTTTCTGATCTGATTTCTAAATGTTATGTTACCTGCTTACAGACAAATACTGTGAATAAAAGGGAAAGGTACACCCATACCTTCACTTCCTTTACCACAATTTAATACTTGTCATTGACAATAAACTGTAAAGCCTTATAACATGATAGATTAAAATGTATAAATACATATAAATATTATAAATATATATTCCTTTGCGTAAAGACAAACAACTTTGCCATTATTTCAAATATTAAACAGAGAACATAAGTCAAACTGGCATCTGTCTTTCCCTCACTGCTCAGTATGTAGTAATTCACAAAATGGTCTTTTCCATTATTAAGGTGCTATATGTAAGTTACTCATACACCTAAAATATCCCTGCTACGTCACTAGAAATTGAGGAATATGTTCAATTGAAACATATTGTAGCCTATTAATTTAATAATATCGGCCTCATACAGATGTGGAGGGTTACATTATTGGTATTACAGTAATTTTTCGACATGTATTCTGATACCAGTTTTCACAAAAATCTAACATATAGCACCTTTAATGTGTTTGTAATATGTTAAAAGAGTTGCTGGGCAAACCTGTTTATTTCACAGGCACTGAAAGCACGAAGCCACCCTGAAGAACGGATCAAAATCACAATCATTCTCATCTGGGCTGCTTCTTCCCATCTATCACTATCTAGGGAAATCTTTCCTTGACATTTTCCGCATACAGTGATCAAACAAAGATTTCTAATTAGATTTAATTAATCCACCTTGTTGGCTTCTGTGGGCAGAGAAAACATCTAAATTATTCTCCCTGGTGGTAATTTGAAAAGCATAGGTGAAGTGCATGCAGCAGTGATAAACCCTGTGTTTGTATAAAGGGCATCTGTGCATACAGGGCCTGTTCTAGTCAATTTGGTGCCCTAGGCAAGCACCCCCATCCTTTTTTGTGCATTTAGAAATTGACATCTGTAAACATAGCATTATATATCTGATCATGCACAGCTGGCCTTTATACTGTATATATTCATTGTCAATGTAATGCTTTTTTTTTGTTTTTTGTTTTTTTTTCCACTTGATGTTCTAATTCTGTGGGACTTTTGGGGGTTACTGGCGCCCCCAAGATATTTTGCACCCTAGGCAACGGCCTTGTATATCTATGCCTAGTGACGGTTCTGAGTGCATATTTACTTTCAGCAACACAAACATTGGTGGAGTCCAAGCCATAACCATGCAGCTTGTTGATATACGTATATATATATTCAAATGGAAATAACAGTTATTGTCCCCCTTTTACAGAACCGTTGCAGGTATTTGATAGTGAAGAGTCACCTCTTATTGTATTTTACAATATGTGTCATACTGCATTAGATAGGCTACTGTATATCATATCAGGTTTTAACAAGACAACTTGACTTGTATGAAAGAAAGACACCCATTTTGAACTTGTGCGTGTGCGTGTGCGTGTGTGTCAGGGTTTGACACTGGTACCTGCCAACCGGCCAAATGCAGGTAAAACTTAGCTGAGGCTAGTAATACTTGTCACTAGCCAATTTGGCTGGCAGCTTATTTCTTGGTCTGAAATATGTATCATAGTAGCCTATATTCTGTTGTTTACCCCTTGTGTATCAATTCATTGTATTTAAGTTCAAGAAAAAGGTAAATGACTCTATTTGCTTGATACACTTCCATGCAGAAAGCTATACACTGATCTTGCTTTAGCACCTCATCTTCTGAGGTTAGACGTACACTATCATGATAAAGGAAAAAAATACAATATAAAAACTGTGGCTAGTGGAATACCTGAATGGCTAGTGACTCGGGAAAACCATTAGCCACAGTGGCCGGTGGGTGAAAAAGTTGATGTCAAGCCCTGGTGTGTGTGTGTGTGTGTGTGTGTGTGTGTGTGTGTGTGTGTGTGTGTGTGTGTGTGTGTGTGTGTGTGTGTGTGTGTGTGTGTGTGTGTGTGTGTGTGTGAGAGAGAGAGAGAGAGAGAGAGAGAGAGAGAGAGAGAGAGAGAGAGAGAGAGAGAGAGAGAGAGAGAGAGAGAGAGAGAGAGAGAGAGCAGACAGACAAAGACAGGGAGACAGATATTAAAAATTCTTCCTTTTACTTCATTCTTCATTTCCTATGTCAGGGGTTTCCAAACTGGTGCTTGGCAACAAAAATATTTTAAGGCCCAAAACGGGGCCTCCTCTGAAAAAGTTTGGGAACCACTGGCCTATAGTGTAAAACATCAAGGAATTGTACCAGGGCTGGACTGGCCATCTGGCCCAAATTTCCAAATCCAAATTTCCCAGTGGGAAATGCCTGCTATTTTCAGAAATGTAAACTGTAAATGTAATGTAAAAAGTATCATGTAAGAAAGAAATGTAAAAATATATATATATGGTTTTTTTTTTTTACATTTCTGAAAATAGGGGCCCACGAGGGTGTGGGGCCCACCAGTGAGTCAGTTCTGTGCCGCTAATTATGAGGGGCCCCTTTAAGCCAAAAGTGGCCGGGCTCTTTATCTCCACCAGACCAGCCCTGAATAGTAGGCCTACAGCATGCTCCTCTAACTTTATGGGAATTAATGGACATTGTATTTCATGGTCATTTCATCAATGAGATGAAGGTAGAACTGGCGTCCTTGCCTTTCTTTCTTAGGTAGTTTTGCTCGCTGTGTTATTCCAAAAGAGTGATTCAGGAGGGAGAATAAGGAGTTGCACACAGAAGCTGAATGCAGTTCAGAGAAAACATAGACCTATTACAGGTAAAAAGCAGAAAATTGAGAAAAGCCAAAGTGGTTAACAAACGTTTCGGGACTCTAGCTCATTATCAGTGTTCCCAATGTGATTTAATCATTTCATTTCATCAATGAGCCATGTGATCAGATATGTAGGCCTACAGTGATAATTACAGATTAGAGAATTATATTTACCTATTCCTTGACTAGTCTGATTGCAGTGAGAGTTGCAGTTTTCATGAACAATTGCAAATCTTGGCATTTGCAGTGAGGCCGGTGGCCCTTAGGGTTTTAGTGCTCCTTTTGCCCTGTTGTGGAAACTCCCCTCATCACAATTCACATGTTGCTGTTGTTTTAGAAATGTTAGGCTTAATTAGTCATTCAGTCCTGCCAGTTTCATTAATTAGTTTGAAATGTATTCAAAGAATTATATTGCTCCCTTTACTTTCCGCAAAACGCAAATAAAACAGTAGATGGATTAGAAATTGTTTTATAATTGGTTCGATTTGCCATATGTATCAGCCAATTTGGTTCGTATGAAAAAGAACATTATCTGGGTTGACACAGCAGTGCTTTCCATGCAGCAAAAATATGATTCAGTAATCTCCTCATGATTCTCCTTTCTGCATCGCTACACTTCAACACAGGACAGGAAGCGATGTGAGAAAGCTCTGATTTGGAGCTCAGTTTGAAATGGGGGGGGAGAGAGAGAGAGAGAGAGAGAAAGAGAGAGAGAGAGAGAGCCCATGGCAGCTCAAAGAATCATGATCTTAAGATCTTCTATGTTTTTTTTTCATCCTTTTCTCTTAGCACAAGATAAATATAGTTTGCCATTTCCCCCAAATCCAAGCCCCATTTATTATGCAGAGCACATGAATAAAAAGGACATATGTGTGACTGGTTTCATTAACGGTTTTCTCAGAAATAATGAACGGCCCTTTCACAACCTCATAATTTAGCCATGTCTCCCCATGCTTGAAGGTCTATTCTTCTCGGTATTAAGGAAGGAATTCAAATATTCTTAGACACACTTTTTTCAATTTGCTATCACTATACTTGAAGCCTTGTGTCGACATCCTACAGTAAAGAAAGTAAATAGATATATGAATGTGTATGATCAAACAAGATGTTCGGAATGGATCCCTGGATCAGACATGTTCACGTTGGCTTGCTCGAAATGCCCAAAACTATGCGAGGGAAGGAAACGTCAATGTCCCTGGTACAGTATGTTACGACGAACAATTTCTCAGTGTATTAAAAGCAAAACAAATACACATTTATCTTGGCAAGTTGGCAAGCTGAGATGGTTAGCAGGAACAGCTGCTTTGAGAAAAATCCTACCATTTCACATTTGAAGCCGTTCCAATGCTTTGCGGCGTACATTGCTGTGTGGGCTTCTACAAGATGAAGTAGGAGTAGAAGAGATTTATAACTTTTTAAAAGATTGCTGCAAGGTCTGAGAAAGTAATGTTGCTTGGTATTTTATAATATAATATTGGGATTGTACAGCTATACACTATGTTCATGCCACAACCACCTATTTCAAGGAGATAGGCTATCTGGAATAATCTCAATCTCAAAGTCTCAATATAAATGTATAATTCTCCTTGAGGTATTGATATTTAAAACAAGACTAGAACTTTGTAGTTATAGGGTATGTCAGTGATTTCTCCAGAACATTTTGTTGTTCCATGATGTTAGCACCATGTTGACAAAGCCCAGATAAGTCTATTAGCAAATACAAACCAGGAATGTGTGTTTTGCGTAGTGTTGTTGATGGTCCCCTAATTGGCTTGGCATGACCTTCAACATATGTCAATTTTCATTTCAGACTAAACTTTCAACAGCGTGCCAAACCTAGCCCTTACCTCATCCTTATGAAGTGCAATGTTTGATTTAATTTGCATGTGATGCAATCTATTCTGTTCCCTCAATTGTTGTCAAATGATTAAACAATTAATCCAAACAAACACTGTAGTATATTCTCACTCAAGAAAACACCTTTGCAAGATACCTATTGCATTTTGGCGTAACCTACTACTACACATATGGAGAGGTTGTCTTACAATGTCAAAAGCTAACTCTGTCTGTTCAGACCTTCTGACTGAAGCAACAGACTGATTTCATCCAGCTTTTTGATGACAATATTATGCCGCAATGTCTTTCATTTGAATTATAATGACTATATTAAACAACGGCTGCTTCTATCAGAAGGTGACGATAATTGAATGCAACACTGAAGGTATCACTATCAGTTGAAGGTAATTAAATGCAACACTAGGAAGACTTTCCTCTAGACAGAGGACATGTTTATAATGTTTAACTTAATATAATAATTACACTTTTAAACCTCAGAGGCTATAGGCCTATTTCATTTTTTTGCCCATCTGTGTTTTTGTTCATCTGCGCCTGCCCACCCTTCGAGCCACATGGAAGGACTTAGCCATACCAAAAAGAACCAAGTTAGGTTTTAAGCAAGGGACGCTCCTTGAACAAAATGGACACAGCGCTGGCCTTGGTGGGACCTCAAAGACAGTATAGCTGTAATAATGACCATTTCATACAAAATATGCAGCTCAACTTGCAGCTGTAGTCTCATACCTTTTCAAGATCAAGTTCAATTTGTTAACACGATTAATGTAAGCCTGCTACATTTCCTGTCTTCAAAAATACAATTTAACCCTGCCATCTGGGGTTATGAGATTGTGAAGTATATATACTTTTATGTGTATGCGCTTAGGCCTTTTTTCTTGGACATCAAAGCTGTTTCATAGGCCTATACAGTAAAGCATACGATCTTGAATGAAGGTGGCTGTCTCAGCGCCTCTCAAATGCAAATGTGGTGTTGGACTTTCAGATAAGGCAGAGAGGATACAGAAGATGCCAAAAGAGGCAGCCCAGAAGAAGAGGCAACGGACGTAGATAAGAACTTGCCCATATCAGCAGCCAATCACTTATCCTTATTGGCACATACAGCAGCTGCGTGTTCTGGGCGGCCATGAGGCTTGAGCTGCATTTTGGCACTTCTCCACCTCCGTATCTTCCACGACAGAAATGATAAGTGAAAGACAGATAAATAAGGTTTGCTCACTGGTGATTTAAGTTCATAGAACAAAAGAGAAGTAGCCCGGAAACAAGCCATCCTCTACCACTGAAATATGAGGGTTACTAAATATGAATGAAGTAGAATGTGTCATGGCTTCCCTGATGTGTTCAGAACTTCCTATTTTGTGTTACTCTGAGGACATAGCAGTAGCCCATGGACATTATCTGCAAAATAATGTAATGCTTCAGTCAATGGGCATTTTGCACATCAACAAGGGATATTTCCATGCATTCGAAGCAGGTATGACTTGCATCCAGTGGCATAGACACATAAAGTCCTACGTATTTTCTGCAAGGAATCGGTAGCTGTAAACTGTTAAGTAAAAGTTACGGCATTTGTTTCAAAACATCTCTGACTGTCCAGGGGATTCATAAACACAATAAAATAACCTGCCCTGAGGCCTTGTGGAGACAAACATCCATTATGTAAAAATCAAGAGAAAAACAGGTCTGGGCAAGTTTAAAATACAATATCACAGAAACAAGCAGTGTTACCTTAGAGCCTTACATGCCCCTGTGCATTTAAGATGTATGATTGTTTCATATTGGTTGAAGACCTTTCGTGTCGCATGATATAAATCTAGAAGGCTCTTCACTGGATGCAGGCAGACGTATTTGTCTAGTTAAGTCGCATGGCAACTCATGACAAAGCATACGTTTGTTCCCACCTCTTGTGTACATGAAATCATTACAAAGCTCAACAACTTCTGAGGGCAAAGGAAGACATGTGTGACGGGTGAAAGGCCCAAGTCTCTGGTTATAAATGTCCAGCAGAGGCGATGAGATCAGTGATGCAGGTGACTGACCCCTTACTTGATCTACTGTGCTTTGGGAATGGACTGAGTCAAGAGTAAGAGGTTGACAGGGAATCTATAGAACACCAGAAAATGAAGATAGTTGCATTTTATGATGCATGTTGAAAGTGCCAAAGCATACATTTAAAAATGATTTGAACTTTGCTGTATCTGATTTTTTATGAACAATATTTATTGAGCCACGGACATGGAATAACTGTGCAGGCCTACCTGTAGGAGGCCTATACGGAAAACAGGGTTTTCTATTGCAAATATACCTAATAATTCATATTAAGCCATTGATGCCTGAAGCACCTGCAAAAAACACCTGCTGAATGCCTAAGCCCTTGTTGAGAGAGTTGCCCTTTGCCTATAAAAACCTAAATATCTCTCTGCACCTCAGATGCACATAAAAACGTGAAATAAGTTGGATTTCAAATCGTAAGACCCTCATCAAGCATTAGAATGTGCTCATTCAGCTTTATCATACCCACATTTTTATTTAAAAAAGCTAAAATTGCAAGAGTCTGAATGCAGCGTGTATGTCGCTCCATGCACCAAAGGTCAAACAGCAAATAGGAGTCATTAGGCTAAAATGGATTAAACATGGATACATGAATCATTCACCGTGCAAACCTATACATCTGATGATGGCAGGAACATATTTTTTCATCTTCTGATGTGCGGTATATTTCTTATCATTCAGAACATCCAGATTTTATGGATTAAGTCACAGATACACAAATGGGCTACAATTGCAGCATAGTGCACATGTACCCAGCAAGAGCAGAGCACTTTTACTCCACCCAAGCTGTTTGTTGTATTTGATGACAACAAATAAAGGGTGGATAGCGCCAGCACAGATTATTAAGCAGGTCGCAGATAAGGCTAGAAACTGGGCTTTAAGGTTTTATGGAAAACGAGATAAACCACAACCTCTTTGAAAGCGCCCAAGCATCAGTTTCACGCTGTCTTTAATCTTGCCAGGCTCCAGATTTATAAAGGAGTATCAGAACTGAAAGTGCTCTGAGACAGACAGATGGGACGGAGAGAGAGAGAGAGAGAGAGAGAGAGAGAGAGAGAGAGAGAGAGAGAGAGAGAGAGAGAGAGAGAGAGAGAGACAGAGAGAGAGAGAGAGCACATACCAAGGGCAAGCCCCTGCGTTTGATTTGATGATAGAAAATCTGCCCACGCTTAGAACAGATGATGAAGTAGAAAATCATCAACGTAAAAATGCCATTTACCTAAATGCCGGGCATGAAGGACGGTTACTTTCTCATTCAAGAGTGATGTGATGTATTCAGATATCCACTGCTAGATGAAGACCCCGTTGATGCCCATATACCATAGCTATATTCATATTTTATTTTTCAGATAAGTGACTGTGCTGCTGTGCTACAGGGTGTCTTAAATCTTCCAATCATTCTATTTATCAGGTTCTTAGTATAAATAGAAATGAGATCATTTTCCATTAACTGCTTCAATAAGACCTGACGGCCCTCTGCTTGCCAAAAGGTTGACCTAGATAACCACCAAAATCCATAGACAACTGGGAGTGATTTCCTTTCTGAATGCCTGATGCTGAGTCAGAATGAGACGAGTTATCTTTGTATACATTTTCACCAATTTTAATAATAATGAATATAATTATTCTATTTTTTCCAAATCCATTATTTGGGGAAAAAATAATGTAAAGAAGAAGCCCAATGTCATGATTATTTCACATGATATATATAATGGAAGCAGATGACAGTTACGAAAGGTTATCGATGCAAGGGGATCTTGCAAATTAAAAGCAACCCCATTACTGCAATGTATCTTCCATATATTCAATTGACAGTAAATATAGTTACAGAATAGTGCAGGACTGTGGTTGGCAAAGGCCAAAAAGCAGGACATAATCAGCATATTAATAATGAGTGTACAGAGTTCACCATGGTGACAGGTGGTTTCATACACACACTTTCAGGTATGTCAATTTGGATTCATTCAAGAAAATAATATTGTACTGTACAATAGAAACCAGGACACAAGGATCACATGCCTGGAAATACTATGACCTTTATAACATCCTGTCAAATTAAGGTTTTCGGCCTGTCCTCTGCACGTGTGTGTGTGTGTGTGTGTGTGTGTGTGTGTGTGTGTGTGTGTGTGTGTGTGTGTGTGTGTGTGTGTGTGTGTGTGTGTGTGTGTGTGTGTGTGTGTGTGTGTGTGTGTGTGTGTGTGTGTGTGTGTGTGTGTGTGTGTGTGTGATCGGTGTGTCCCACAACATATGGGAAAAGAAACCATATTGCTGTAAAATAAATTTAGCATTTGGTATAATCATCTAACCAGACAAAATAAGTCAACATCATTTGTTCTGGAACAGAGCTTCACAGGCTCCTTTGGTGTGTGTGTGTGTGTGTGTGTGTGTGTGTGTGTGTGTGTGTGTGTGTGTGTGTGTGTGTGTGTGTGTGTGTGTGTGTGTGTGTGTGTGTGTGTGTGTGTGTGTGTGTGTGTGTGTTTGTGTGTGTGTCTGTCTGTGTGCGTGTGCGTGTAGAAGGAGCCAGACTTAGATGAAGGACCTAGGTCTTTGCCCGAGGGCACCACAGCTTCCTCCTCTCCAGGAAGTTGTCAACTCTTTCTGCCTGACCGTTATCTGAACGCGGGGTTAATATCCTGGTGCGGGGCATGACCCAGCACAGCCCTCCGGCTACATCCTCATCACTGTTACTACAATAGGGGAGCATGGCCGCTATCCTCACCTCACCGCGCACCGCGCCTGTGTTGCATCATTGTTTGCTGTACGCACCGTAGTGCCACGGATCTCCCTGTGACAGATTCATGCAGCATAACGAGACTCGGTGACACGAGGGATGTCATTTAGAGGCCACGGCGTGCTGTACTATTCATTAGAGGTGTGGATGGGCACTGCCCTCATGATCCGATCGATCACGATTCGAGAGGTAGCGATTCGATTTGATTCTATGCGATTCGATCCCATCCGATTCAATTCTGCAATGCATTGCAATGCATTACATTTTTACTGAAAGCAAAGCATATGTTTATTCAGTCATGATGAGGCAATACAAGTAGTCAGAAACTGAGCAACAATTAATTGGCTATTTTCTGTATCAGTCTGGATCAGTCTGTATCAGTCTTGCAATGCTTTAAAGTACTTTTATTTAATTTAACATTCATTTGCTCCCGAAATATCCACGGAAGTAATTGAAACTTAAAAAAATTGCCGGATCGATTCTGGAACTTGCCGCATTGAATTGGATCGTCCATGCCCCGCATTGGATTGCATCACCGAATCGATCATTGTTGACACCACTACTATTCATATGGCAATTTTGTGGTGTTTCTTTTTCATTGCATTTGTATGTACAGTACAGTACGTCTGAATGTTGATTGCTATACGTATATTTATTAAACTCTTATTGGCAGGAAGAGAATACCTCTACATACAGTCATGTGGAGTGAAAAACATTGGCCACTGCAGTGTGCCTCAGCAAATTTCACACACTTCACAAATCTCTTCCTCTTTTGACAGCTTGGTGTGGATGATGGCGCCTTGACTAGGAATTTGGAGCCTACAAAATGATTACAGCAAACTCACCGTGAAAGGGCCAACTTTGTGCATACTGGGTGTGTGACAACCATGCAACTCTGACATCAAATGACAGGTACAAGAGTGCAGCGACAGCAGAATGCATTTCAGAAACATTTCCATTAAATAGGGAGCAAACTTTAGACAACAGAGATCTTTGACTGTTTGGCAAAACGGCAAGAGGTGAGAGGAGATGAGGACTCTCAGCTGTATATGTACTGTACATGTATATTGCCTAAGCCTTTGTATTAGTTTTCATGACAGATAGAAGCTAAGTCAGGCTGAATGCAACATGTTTTTCACATTTCCCATCCACCCCATCCCATGTGAGGAGAAGGTATAATACTGACCAAATAACTGATACGTGATATGTATGTACCGTGTCCTGATGTGTAGGCTACGGATGGACACCTACCATGTAGATAGAGCCATCGATCTGGGGCTCAGAAAGTAAAGAATCCTGGTAACACTTTACTTGACAACGGTGTCATACGCATGTCATAACACTGTCATGATGCAGTTATGTAGGCCTATAGCTCATAAACGTTATGTCAATGTTATAAATGTTTTATGACTGTTGTCATTACAGTAAGTGACATGCGATTATGTTCATGACAAGTTGACATTGTCTGGGCTGTCTTTATTATGACAAGTCGACATTATTCAAAGTGACATTACCAGAATTTGTCTTCATCATGACAATTTGACATCAACTAATGTGACATTACCAAAAGTTGTCTTTGTCATGACAATTTGACATTAATCCAAGTGACATTACCAGAAGCTGTCTTCGTCATGACAATTTGACATAAATGAAAGTGACATTACCAGAAGTTGTCTTCGTCATGACAATTTGACATTAAGCAATGACACATTGCCAATAATTGCCTTTGTCGTGACAATCTGACATTAAGCAATGTCACATTACCAGAAATTGTCTTTGTTATGACAACTAATTTGTTTAAAATGTCCTTAACATTACAATTTGATAGGATATTACCGTCTATGTTATGACATTCACAGTAAAAGTATGTGCACCATTCTTCATGGCCATTAAGAATGGACAATGCTTACCGACCAATTATAGCACTTGGTCATTCATGCTTTTACATTAGTGTAGTCATAAATGGAGGTTCCGTGACCAACCTCTGGCAACAATGTTTTGATGATTGATTTGACCTCTATGGACCCTTTAGAAAAGATTTAGCCCCCATGTCCCTCGCAAAAATCCCGGGCTTTTTTGCAAGAGAGGCAAATTCAAAATGGCGTCCAGCGGCATCTCTAAAAAATAACTTTTGATCTGGATGACCTAGAATCATGTATGAAGGCACTTTTTCATACAAGCCAACCATGAGGATTCCAAATCTGACATCATTTTGGTTATAAAACTTTGTTTTGACAGCGAAATTCAAGATGGCCGCCATCTAGAACCGTTATTTTCGACCTTTTTAGGCCGTCATCGCCCAAAATTATCATATTTGGACTGGGAACCTCCCAATTTGTGTGACTCCATTTCTCATGTAAAGATATTGAGCGAATATCTGATCTACAAGCCCAGAATTCCTCACATTGTGGGGCGTAGTGGGCTTGTAGATGGGCTATTTTAACAATGTGTCTTTTTTGTAGGCTATTATTTGACAATTTGGCAGGTATTTTAGCATTGTTTGATGATTACTTTGGATGCAGTGATGGTCTTTTACTTTGAGAGTCCTTACATTATGACCCCACCCCCCAAATCAGGGGGTCTTGACCCACAGGTTGAGAACCACTTATCTAGTTAAAAAAAGACCTTCACGTTTCACATTTTCCAAGCATTCTTGCACAGAGAAGCCCGTTGAGGAACTCGAGGCAAGAGCTGCTGAAATTGAAGAAGTGCGCTCACAGCAGTGATCAACTTGGTTGAAGACAGTCAGTTTGTGAAGCTCCCCCAGCTGCAAGAACACTGTGTTGTTGAGGAATGTGTGGTCTTATTCAACCCCAATGGCACATACAGGAAGACGCAGAAGAGCAAGCTCATCTCGAAGATCTCCCTCCACCCTGTTTTGATTTAAGAATCCTATCTTGCTCTAATTCAGCCGTTCTCAAACTTTTCCCATCATTTGCCCCTCAGAGGGTCTGGATGCCTCCGTGGCCCCTCCCCCCTTTTTTGGGGTAAAAATCACTTCTGGCTGGCGCTATCATAGTTATGTCTGACCTGAGGTAAATTAGTAAATTAATGGTTTCTAAGCAAAAGCAGTACTTGCGCAAACTGATTTTGCGATTGCTGCGCAGAATTAAAGGAAAGGTGAGATAAAACAAAGAGGGACTGCAGTCGAATGCAGTGTAGATGTGTGTTCATTTCCTATTCTATTCAAATCAATGACAATGAATAATATAATGTTGGTGAGGGGGGCTTGTTTAAACATATTGGCTTATTGGCCATATAGGAAATCTTTTTTTTTGGGGGGGCGGTGGCAGATGTCACACTGTGATGCCTCCGCGCCCCCCCAGGAAGGCTTGCGCCCCACTTTGAGAAACTCTGCTCTAATTGACATAGGCATGATCTGGAGGATGGGAACTCCATCAGCAGAAGATTGGCAGGCACAGGACGGCACCCGTGACAAGTAGGTTGGGCCCAAAAGCTGTTATCCATCATCCTTGCCTTCTCATGCTCCCAGTATCATCGGTGCCAGTGATCCCTAGTACGAACAAAAGAAGACGAACGGGACCTGCGCATACATGGTAATGCACATACATACACATGAAATTGACAAGTTCCCATCTGCCAAGTCTTTCAAAATGTTATTGTGTAGTGTCAAAAACAAGAAAAAGACTACACCATTGAGCAGTCTGAAGCTCTTCACTGTTTATGATGGTCAATGACAGTCAGGTTGTAGTGGCCCTGTTGTTATTGATGCAGCTGATACCGATGTCTACGGCAGCTTCCTGGCATGCTAAGCATTAAGAGAAACGAAGAGACTGTCCTCTTCCATGACCTGCTGACAAGAGATGGCAGACTGCATTGTGCAGCTACACTATTTTACAGGCTGTGATGCCAACTTACCTGTAGGGTTCTATGAAAAAGGAAAATCATCAGTACATGATAAGGTGATAAAGAGCTCTGTGGCAAGGCAGCAACTCTCGGTTACTCTCTGTTCACAACAGCTGCTTGTGTTCACGATACAGATGATCTATGCAGACAAGAAAAGTAGCACCATGGCTGAAGCCTGTGCTTCCAAGTCGAAGACCATGAAGAGAAAGTCTTTTATCTGTCTCCCTCCATATGCAGACAGCTTATGCCAACTCTGTCCCAACTACTTGCCGTATCTAGTGTGTCACCCCACACTAAAGAACCACCCATCACCACTCAAACATGGTTGAGAGTATAGCGTATAGCTTCCCCGGGTCCTGTATTCCCCGGTCTTTGTATGGGACTGAGGAACTACCGCCCCTTTTTCCAAAAGGGTCCCATGTTCCCCGCATTGTATGGCCCAGGATGCTTCACATGCATATCTCTTGCACGAACGGTTGCCATGCGTATTTCATGTCAAGTTTGCGAACAGAGGCAGCCTAACCCTAACCCTAACTCTAACAACAACCCTCGCTAGTCATGCGGCAGCAGTCTACTTGGAAGCAGCAGGAATAGAACCCCTTTTTGAAAAAAGGTTCTAAGTTCCCCGGTGGCGGGGGGACATAGGACTCGGGGAACATAGCTCCCAGGCAACATAGGGGTGACCCTGGGAGCTCATACACTGATGATTTTCCTTTTTCATAGAACCTTGAGTTGGCATCATGGCATTGTGCAGCTACACTGTTTTACAGGTTGTCTGCCATCTCTTCTGTCAAAAGGTCACAGAAGAGGACCGTCTCTTTGTCTCTCTTAATGCTTAGCATGCCAGGAAGCTGCCGTAGACATCATATGTCATATGTATATCAACTGCATCAATAACAACAGGGCCACTACAACCTGACTGTCATTGACCATCATTAACAGTGAAGAGCTTCAGACTGCTCAATGGTGCAGTCTTTTTCTTGTTTTTGACACTACACAATAACATTTTGAAAGACTTGGCAGATGGGAACTTGTCAATTTCATGTGTATGTATGTGCATTACCATGTATGCGCAGGTCTCGTTCGTCTTCTTTTGTTAAGTATAGTGTATCATAGGGATCATTGGCACCGATGATACTGGGAGCATGAGATGGCAAGGATGATGCATGACAGCTTTTGGGCATAGCCCAACCTACTTGTATAGGGTGCCGTCCTGTGTCTGCCAATCTTCTGCTGATGGAGTTCCCATCCTCCAGATCAGGGGTTCCCAAACTTTTTTCCCTGCGCACCCCCTTGTACATTTCAATGTGGTTCGCGCACCCCCTCAGCGAATATTTTGGTGTGCTGATGGCCACACAAGTATGGATTCACTGCTCATTCACTGCATATTAAGCACAGTCGTTTTTGGGGAATTCTCTTTTCCAATAGCCTTGGAATTAAACTACACTTCAGATGGACCCTTCCAGCATACAATGCACCATACAATTAAAAACTATGTTCATTAATACTGGATAAAAAACTACCATATCCTCCATTGCTCTATTCAGCTCGCGCACCCCCTTAAGGCAGGCCGCGCACCCCTAGGGGTGCACACACCCCAGTTTGGGAAACCCTGCTCCAGATCATGCATATGCCAATTAGAGCAAGATAGGATTCTTAAATCAAAACAGGGTGGAGGGAGATCTTCGAGATGAGCTTGCTCTTCTGCGTCTTCCTGTATGTGCTATTGGGGTTGAATAAGACCACACATTCCTCAACAACACAGTGTTCTTGCAGCTGGGGGAGCTTCACAAACTGACTGTCTTCAACCAAGTTGATCACTGCTGTGAGCGCACTTCTTCCATTTCAGCAGCTCTTGCCTCGAGTTCCTCAACGGGCCTCTCTGTGCAAGAATGCTTGGAAAATGTGAAACGTGAAGGGTTTTTCTACTTGATAAGTGGTTCTCAACCTGTGGGTCAAGACCCACTGTTTTGGGGGGGGGTGGGGTCATGATGTAAGGACTCTCAAAGTGAAAGACCATCACTGCATCCAAAGTAATCATCAAACAATGCTAAAATATCGGCCAAATTGTCAAATAATAGCCTATTAAAAAAGACACATTGTTAAAATAGCCCATCTACAAGCCCACTACGCCTCCCAATGTGAGAAATTCTGGGCTTGTAGATCAGCTATTCTCTCAATATCTTTACATGAGAAATGGAGTCACACAAATTGGGAGGTTCCCAGTCCAAATATGATAATTTTGGGCGGTGACGGCCTAAAAAGGTCGAAAATAACGGTTCTAGATGGCGGCCATCTTGAATTTCGCTGTCAAAACGAAGTTTTATTACCAAAATGATGTCAGATTTGGAATCCTCATGGTTGACTCATATGAAAAAGTGCCTTCATACATGATTCTAGGTCATTCAGATCAAAAGTTATTTTTTAGAGATGCCGTCGGACGCCATTTTGAATTTGGCTCTCTAGCAAAAAAGCCCGGGATTTTTGCGAGGGACATGGGGGCTAAATCTTTTCTAAAGGGTCCATAGAGGTCAAATCAATCATCAAAACATTGTTGCCAGAGGTTGGTCACGGAACCTCCATTTATGACTACACTACATAGGCCTACCTTAGAATGACAGCCATATGTCCATCATGACAATGTCATAGAGCTGCTCTTCGACCTCAAGGGGTAGATTAAGACTAATGTCCTTTCAAATTGTCATGATAAGTTGTCATAACGAAGACAATTTCTGGTAATGTGACATTGCTTAATGTCAGATTGTCATGACAAAGACAATTATTGGTAATGTGTCAT
Source organism: Engraulis encrasicolus (assembly GCF_034702125.1). NCBI lineage: Eukaryota > Metazoa > Chordata > Actinopteri > Clupeiformes > Engraulidae > Engraulis > Engraulis encrasicolus. The sequence goes on along the minus strand of NC_085858.1, from coordinate 27,778,889 downwards.
TGCTTAATGTCAAATTGACATGACAAAGACAACCTCTGGTAATGTCACTTTCATTTATTTCAAATTGTCATGACGAAGACAACTTTTGGTAATGTCACATTTGTTGATGTCAAATTGTCATGACGAAGACAAATTCTGGTTATGTCACTTTGAATAATGTTGACTTGTCATGAGAAAGACAGCCCAAACAATGTCAACATGTCATGAACATAACCGCATGTCACTCAATGACAACAGTCATAAAACATTTATAACATTGACATAACGTTAATGAGCTATACATAACTGCATCATGCCAGTGCTATGACAGTGTTATGACATGCGTATGACACCGACGTCAAGTAAAGTGTTACCAAATCCTGCACTGTTTTTCTTCTAGCACAGGTAACATGAGTAGCTCATCGAACCAACTTCAGTGTGCATGTCAACTAAGCATGCCACAATAACTTATATACTGTAAAACCACAATAAAATGATTGACAATAATGACTACCATTTGAGTTCCACCATGGCACAGTAAGGCTGCAGGGCCACGTAGCCACGCTTTGTAGACACACTTTTCTTTGGTTTTAAATATAATGAAAACTGTTGAACATTTTGGAACTATTTCAGTTTATGTAGGTCTTTCAATGCTACCAATCAACACATTCAACAAACCACTTTAAACAATACATCAGTAATGCCTCACAATAATCGTGAGGTTACATTTTCATACCATGACACTGCTGATTATGACCACCTCATTCAGAGACTGATGGACCAAAATTGTGGCTTGATGCCTCTTTTCTGCCACTTAATCAACCCTGAAAGAACATCACAACGACCTGAGATATAAAATCAGTGGTGTCAAAAAAGTCTAGACATTTTTTAGCCTCGGCCAACTAACGTTGACGTTGTCTTTAGTGTCTCAATTGGGCAGTGAAAGAACTGTACCTTTAAACAAAGTGTGGGGCACGTTTTAAGAAGCTAATTGGAGGCCAGGCAGGGAGGCTAAGGTTAAAGACTGACCCCTCGTCACCTTTGGCAGGCCGCCTGCTGAAAACTGTGGACCCATCAGACTTCAAACATTATAATGAAGAGCCTAGAGCTGGCACCAAAAAAAGACACACTCCCGAAGAAGAGTGTGTGTGTGGTGGGGGGAGGGAGAAAAGTCAGCAGGGCGTTTAACCTCCGACTGTAACAAATCCAAAGAAGCCATTTAAACATGAGAGGGAGAGCAGGGGGGAGAGACACAAAGATGAGACTGTCTGACATATATTATATTTTTATCCTGCTTTGCAAGAGCTGTCCCTCATGGCGTCCTCCAGCAGCCCTCTACGCCCCTCTGTCATCCCGTCGGCTGTCCTTTGAGGTGTGTGTGTGTGTAGTGTGTGTGTAGTGTGTGTGTGTGTGTGTGTGTGTGTGTGTGTGTGTGTGTGTGTGTGTGTGTGTGTGTGTGTGTGTGTGTGTGTGTGTACTGTGTAGTGTATACTGTATATATGTGTGTGTGTGTGTGTGTGTGTGTGTGTGTGTGTGTGTGTGTGTGTGTGTGTGTGTGTGTGTGTGTGTGTGTGTGTGTGTGTGTGTGTGTGTGTGTGTGCGTGCGTGCGTGTGTGTGTGTATGCCCGGTGTTGCGGCCTACTGTGGAGAGCATTAATCAGACATCTACGGAGCGTGACTTCTGCTCTGAGGAGGAGAGAACTCTCAAAGTGAAGAGAGGAGGAAGAAAAGGGGAAAAATGAGGATGAAGAAGGGAAAAAAACGAAGGAAAAAAAGGCAAGAGGAGACTTAAAGTTTCTGAAACTTCTCTGAAACAGCATTTAATTGGATATGGGTGATCGAGTGAGGCGGATGCAAGTCACTTCTATTACACACAGGGGCCTTGCACAAAGATGATCAAAGTGAAATAGGCCTGACATAATTACCAAGTCAAGCTAAAGTCTTGTCTCATTAGCGATAAGGAATGGAAGTGTGACATGGAAAAATAAAAGATGATATCTAATGACTTTCTGAAGAAATACCTGGGAATGATGATAGCCTCAGAAAACTTTGGTATATTAAAGCAGAAAATTGGGTTGGGTGGGGGTGGTGGTAGTAGTGGTGGTGAAGGTGGGGATTTCATGCCAAAAGCATTTGTGACAGTATTTTAAGATGCATTCAAGTTCGAGATTGAACAATCTCTGAAGGTACTGCCTAATGGGCATTAACGGCTAGGCTAACATTTACACAAGGCAAGAAATCCTTGTTAACCTTTTTGAACATTTTTGATAATTAACCTGACCTTTTCGCGTAATCACTTCCACTCAACCCAAAGGGTGAAAACAATCAGCTATGAACAAGAATGCTTTTGTAATAGCCCCTAATGATGTGGAAAATAAAGCCATTTAATGCCATCTCTTTATTGGCTGTGACAATCAAAGTCTTAGCACAACAGTAGGACTAAATGCAACTAGAGCACCATTTTTTAACATGCTATACAAATGCTTTGTAATGCATCCAACTGCAAATAAATCATAGTCTAATAGTCTAGCATGGCCCTAGCATGAGAATCATGTTTTCTGCATAGTTTCTGTGGTATTTCTCGATGTCTGTTACGTCACAAGATTGATTTCCATCCAGTGTTGCATCCATTTTCCAACAAGATCTTGCATTGATGATAGTAGAATTTGACCGCTTCGCATGAAGCCCTCTCCTGCACTTGTCGAAGATTCTCAATGAGGTTATGGTCTGAAATCTGTGGTGGGCAATCCATATGTAACGGTGCATTCACACCGACAGCACGGACGTCCACTTCACATGTCCGTTATCAGTCCAAAACGGTTAGAATACATGAAATCAGATCATGCCTTGCGCACAGGAGCGCGGTTTAAGCGCGGAGCATATCCGTCTCGACCGGACATGTCCGCGTTGCTCCTTGAAAATAGAACTGGAGTCTATTTTCCTGCGGGGGCGTCCGCATTCAATGAAAATGAATGGCTGCTGCCCGCAGGTAGAACGTGGACGCTCACTGTGCAGTGTGCAAGGCAGCCCACGAACCTCTAGGACAGGGGTCCCCAAACTTTTTTCTCTGGGGGCCACATTATCGTTCCTGACTGTGATCAGGGGCCGGGATCAATCATGTGGGCTGTATACTAGGCCACTGCCTGTTATAGCCATAATTTCTAGCACGGCAATCGCCATTTCACGCTTAAGAAGGGCTCTGCCCGAAACGTTCGTGGGCGAATAAGCAGAGAAAAATCTGAAGAGTGCTGTCCTTCGCTTCCTTCATTCATAATTTCTAGCACAGAATAGTTCATCATTACAAGTGATTTGCAAAAGAAGTGAGTGAGTACTTCACATGTTTTTCAATAGAAAATACAATAGAAATGGTAGGCCTGTTTATATTACAGTGAGATGAGAAACTATCAAGACAAGAGACTTCTGGTGATTGACACTAAGTTAGTGAAAATTAACTGTAGGAAGGCCTGTTGATAAACAAAATAAAATATTAAAAAAATGTATATTTTAGCTTTTTTTCTGTGAGGATTGCGTCTTTGGGCCAGTTCAAATGGTGAGATGCAGAGACCTGGAGGGCCGGTCAAAGGGGCCTGGCGGGCCGCATCCAGCCCCCGGGCCATAGTTTGGGGATCCCTGCTCTAGGGCTCGCAATGTTCCCTGACAGGTTCAGCGAACGCGCATATCTTGGTGTGCATGTACCGTAAGAATGGTGTCTCGTGCTGCCTGAAAAACACTTTCACATATTGTAATCTTGGAATATGACATCAGCAAAGAAAATCCCACTGCTGGAATAAACCTGGTCATTTACAATATTTAGGCTGTCAGCTGACCGAATTCCTTGAGCATATGCAGTTCTATTGCAGAACGTAGAGTTGAAACATTATAAGGTGAATAATGATTTCTTCCTTTTCAAACAGACCTTCATCTTTTCATCAACCACAGAATGTGTCTTTTGACATGGTGGTTTAAGAAATGAGAAGCAAGTCATTGCGGTAGGGTGGTTCAAGGAGCATGCATGAGACATCATTTTCACTTATGGATACGCCATCACAGAGTCCAGACCAAAACACCATTGAGAGTCTTTGGGATGTGCTAGAGAAGACCTTGCGCAGCATTCAGAATCCATCCTCATCAGTACAATATCTTGGTGAAAACTGATTGCAACACTGGATGGAAATAAATCTTGTGACTCTAATTGAAACAACAACACAGCAAATGTGCCCCATAATCAACGCTAAAGGAAGTGGCAGCTTTTTCTTGACCAGGCAGTGTATTTTTGTTCACACTTGACAACAAAAACACGTTTCTCATGAAAAGGCATGAGGAGGCGTGACATCTACTGTATATATACTATATTTCAAAATACTGACTTAATGTGAACGGCATGATTCACTAGAGTTATAATGATTTTAACAAAGTTAAAGTTGTAGAACTACTACCGTATACATTTATTATTGTATATGAACAGGTTTTAAGAGTAAATTCTGTTGGGGGGCGCTGTGGCGCAGCACGCTTAGCCCCCAACATTTGGGCTTACATTGGCCGAGTCCGAGTCTGGTTTGAGTCTGGCCGGGGTCATTTCCCGCCTGCCTGCCCCATCTCTCTCTCCCAGTCATTTTCTGTCTACTCTCACACTGCCCAAAAAGCCCCAAAAAATACTTTAAAAGTAAATTCTGTGGGGGAAGGTACGTAAGTAGAAAGGGAAGGGCGTGAAGATAGGGGACGTCTGGCTGGGGTTTAAATGTTGTCATCAGCAGTACCTGTGGACAACAGCCCAAGGGACTTCCACATTATCTCTCTTTAGTCATCACCTGTACCCTACTGTCCTTGCCCAAGGGAAGAGGGCTTTTAATTATAAGGCATCTGAATCACATCTCTGTGAGGCCATGCAATTGCCTTTTTTTCTCTTATTTTCAGACAACCCACAGAAGGCCCCCGTCCGACTTTTTCATGTTGTGTCTACCATTGTGAAAACACTGAATTAATGATGTCCTTCAGTAGGTAGTTGACTGACTACTCAAAGCTCAAATGGCTTTGTTTTTTTTGTTGTTTGGATGGTTTTTTTTGTTTTTGTTTTTAAGCTTTTGCTTTTGCAGTGAAGAGAAATAATAGTTTCAAAAATAACAATGACAAAGCTGGGCACTGGTCATGCACAAACAGAATAAATTGACTGGAAAGGGTCCTTCCAATTTGATATCATCTCTCCTCTTCATTACTGAAGAAGAAAAGAAGTCGTATGGGTGAAATCAAGAAGGCTGTGGACAAAAATAGAAACCACAGTGGTCTCTTTAAGACCCCGGGCTGTACAATATAGACAGCAATGTCAAGAAGCAAGTAGCCTTTCACAGAACCTGCATCCCTAAATGAAAGACATGCAATTAATGAAAATCAATCCAGCCCAACACCCCCAACCCTCAAATCACAGAGGTGCCATGAAGATATAATATTATCTCTCTCTCTCTCTCTCTCTCTCTCTCTCTCTCTCTCTCTCTCTCTCTCTCTCTCTCTCTCTCTCTCTCTCTCTCTCTCTCGGAAAAACAATCATTAGTTTATAGCAGGCCACCAGGACAACCTCGACCTCGGCACTGGGAAGGGAAATAAGAGAGGGTGGAGAGAGAGAGAGTAATTAGCACCAGGTCCGCCTCACAGAGCCTCCCACATGCAGCCCTGCTGTCGTTTTGTCAAAAGCCTTGTTTTGCGGATGCTACTGAGGAGGATAAATAAGTGTTCTGTCCTACTATGCCTCATGTTGCGACTGCACTGTGCCCACATTACGTGGGGTGCTGGGCAGGGCGGCCAGTAATATATGGGGTCACAACAGTCTGCTAATTGCTTTTTCAGTGTCTCGAAAACTGCAGCAATGTTCTCGACCAATTATTTTTGATAGTTTTGATTCATTATTTAAAGAGGCCTCATTTTCAGCTATTCCTATGGTAATTAGAACATATTGTGGATTGTTTAGAAAAATAGGTTCAATATTGTGTTTTCAAGGGGTACAAGAACAAGACAAACAAAGTACAACAGTACAGCACAGTACAACAAAGGCCAAAGATGTTTACAAAGATTTTATCTATAACAGTCTACGATATTTGACCATCTACAGTCCACGATATTTGAACATCTCTATTTTTTGCCACAGTTGGAAGCATAATTCTAACACTTCAAAACCAGGCTTGTAAGCCCAACATTTTCATGGGCGGCTGAATTATGAGAATCACAGCACGTGTCTGCGAATTTAAGTGCCAAGATAATCAGCTCATAACCAACAGTTCTCCAACAACTGGCAAGTTCTAGAACACTAGAGCGACACAAGAGGGAGATGAATACTGTAATTCTGCTATTATTTGGTGAGTATTAGGGGTCTCTGATGCATTTGAGCCTTGCTCTTACCCATGCATTTGAGCCTTGCTCTTACCCAGCTCAGAGACCCTTCTGTGATATAGTTAAGAAGGATGGACAGAGAAGCCGATGATGGACTTTCTTTTTTTCTCTTTTCCTCCCTCCCTTTTTTTTGGGTAAGCGGAAGGACAGCAGATCTGCTCGTTAAGGCGAGGTGCTGTATAGCCGCCATGCCGCCTCAATAAGGTTCCTGCGGAGAGTAAGCGACCACTTATGGTACGGGAGGGGTAGGCAAGGTCACGCAGGCCACCAGCTGACGACAAGAGATGGGTGGATGGCGCAGGGAAATTGTTAGACACGCGCCACACGTTGGAGCGAGATTAAACCATATTGCTCATTAAGAAATAAAAGAGCAAGCGTATCAAAGGGCCTTCACCACGCTGGAAGACCGGGGGAAAATAAGGAGCATAGCCCACACAGGTCATGTGACTCGTTTTTTGTGAACTTTTTTTGCTTCTGGCGATAATGAGTGTGTGCCTGTCTCTTCTTCTCATCGTGACTCCTCTTTTATCTCTCTCTCTCTCTCTCTCTCTCTCTCTCTCTCTCTCTCTCTCTCTCTCCCCTGCCAAACAAAGGCTCTTCTGATCATAGCGGAGAACAAACGAGACACATAGAGGCGGAAAAAATCAATGGCACCATTCTTCTGAGAGATAAAAAGCTTTTAGACCTTAATTATTTTCTCCTTATAGCATTATGAATTTGTTTACGGCAGAATAGTGAGGTGAGAGGCTCTTGAAAAAGACTTACAGAAGATAAAATGCCTTTGCTTTCAACCTGTGAAAAATGTGGGACTATATTACGCCTGTGAGTAGAAGCGGGGAATACTTCTCCCAGAAAGTGCGGCCAAAGTGGCACTTAGTTCCTGTTGGTTTTGAACTAAAACATAACCCCTTGAATTCAGTTTTAGACATACATCATTAACAGCCAGCCAGAGTTATTTTAGGTCCCATGTTGTAAATTATGCATTGAAATTCCCAGGGCTGTGTTTCTATGACAGCATTGGTGGTGCATTTTAAAAGTCACACTGGTCATGAGTACAACTGACAGCATTTTGTCTACTCTTGCCCATAGATTAAGACACATATACATGTATTTCCTCTCTAGGTCACATGCATAGGCCCATAGCACCCATATAAACATGATATTATGAAAATGATTACAATTTAAAAAACTACCAGTGAGTGATTCTCTAATTCGCCTACACTTTTAAGTCCGTGGATTTTATTTGGCAATTCCACTAACTATTAACTGCATCCAATGATGTTTTGGACATTAGAAAACATTTATCTTTCATACAATACAGAAAGTGTAGACATAGCATTATTTCCCTCAGCAAGAATGAATATTTAATACTGGTTTTGGGCGTTTTCATGCCGTCCTGTTTTCCAAATGTCAGATTCAGTCTTCATATTAGCATGTAAAGAAACTTGTTTTGCCCAAGACGATTGCAAATGTTGATTCACAGTAATCATCACAATATGACAAAACTGTCAGAAAGACCACTGTCCTTTCCATTATACATGAAATTTGCCATTTTGTGTGTGTCCACAAAAACTGTGTTAACCGTGTCACGGTCTGAAACCTCCTCCATAAATCAGTAATGGTTTGGTCTTAGGCCATACGAATAACATCACGTGATGTCATAACCTCTTTGGCAGGATACGGGAAGACTTTTTGGTAAATTTTGAGCTCCATCCTTCCATAATTTAATCCATTCTTTTTCATGTTCTCTTAGCGGGAAGATTGCCTGTCAACGGTGTTATCAACATATTCATAAGAATCTGAATTAGAAATCACATGTAGAAAAACACAGATGTAGCGCCTCTCTAGTATTTATGACTATTATGAGAGAAGCTAACCTGAGTCCTTATACTGTTATTATAATGTGTGTGTTTCCCCTCTGAAAAGGTAACTTGTTAAGTAACCTGATAATTGTGTGTTAACCTCTGAAAAATATATTACTCCCTGTAATACAAGGGTTACAGTTAATATACTGCAGGTTTACCTTATGTGCAATAATACCTATGGAATAAACCCCAGACAGATATGACACTGAATGACACATTCACCAGAGTTTAAATGAAAACACAAACTATTTACTGAATATAGAATGCAATAAAGTCACTTTGAAAAGTTTAAGAATAATGCAAGAATAGTAAAAATGTCAATCAACACAATTAACCACCACAGGGTTTCAAACAAAAAAATGCACAGACCAAATATTCTTCTAATGGGCCCAAAATAAAAGATTACCTTAAAGCCGGCAGTACTAATAATGTTCAATAAAGTTCAACCCAAAGTCTCACAGAAGCAAAAGGTCCCCACCCCAGTTCTCTCGTCGCAGGCCTGATAGCAGCTTGAGTGCGGTGTAGCCGTATAAACAAACAAATGGCTTCTTCACCACGAGGGCATTGAAAATAAAATACCGGTACCTTACTCACTCGTCGATGACGCAGGTTGGGCGGTGTTATGCAGATTCAGCAAAGTCCAGTCAGTTGCATTTAGTCGCCCCTTTGACACTGCTGCAGGGCTTCGTTGCAGACACGGCTCTCGTGGTCTTCCCTCTGCTCGTGTGGACTTCTCAGCTACAGTTGGCAAGCCGCTAACTAATTAGCAAAGTCCATCACACAAACTTAATGCGTGGCTTCTCCACAAAATGCATTTTTCCTTCTGACCCACGTACATCTCACGTATCCCTTCCTCCCCTTTGACCCGTCTCGTCTTCTTCTTCTTCATTGAGTTATTGGCGGGTTACGCTTTAGTTGCGCATACCGCCACCTACCGGTTCCTGGGCGATTCTGTTAATACAGTACTGCTGTTTAAATGCGGGCATATAGCCCGGTTGATGTTACATACTTCAACACTGCTCTTATATTTGCGTCCCTTCCCAGCACTGTGGCCTGATTAAAATCAGCTTCGCCGTTCTCAAGCAGCCCATCCTTCCACTCTTTCCTTTCCTCTGCATACACAGGGCACTCAAACAATATGTGTTGGACTGTCTCCTCCTCCATCATACATCCCAAACACTGCCCTGATGCCACTCTTCCAAACCTACACTGAGTACTGTTCAGTAACGTGTGACCAATCCGCAGTCTAGCAATGACAACCTCGTCTCTCCTGCTGCCCCCCACCTTGCCTACTTTCCCCACCTCCTTTTGGATGCTGTACATGTGTCTTCCCTTACTCTCCTGGTCCCATAGCATCTGCCACTGTGTCACCACTGCCCTTTGGATGAGTACCTTCACTTCTCCCCGACCCAACTTGACTGCTACATCGGGTTCTGGCCTCTCTAAGGCTTTTTTTGCAAGGCTGTCGGCCCGTTCATTTCCCCATACTCCAACATGCGCTGGGATCCATAAGAAACACACTGTGATTGCAGACCTTTCTAAGCGGTATAAACCCAAATACACTTCCATCAGTAGATCCATCCTACATGACTTTGATGACTGTATGCTGTTTATTACTGCAGCAGAGTCTGAGCATATCACCACCTTTCTTGGCCGTGCCTCCTCCACCCATTCTAATGCCTTAATTATTGCCATCATTTCAGTAGCATACACGGACAGCTCATCTGTTAGTCTCCACATCTGGCTGATCCCTACTCTCCTGACCACCATGGAAGCCCCTGTTCTCCCCGTCACTGGATCCTTAGAGCCGTCAGTGTAAATTTCAGTGCACGGGTGGTGCACGTCTCTAATGTAGTCATTGACATAAAATGCAAGAGATTCTGCTTCTGTCTCTCTCTCCTCATGCATATACTGCAATATTGCCATATCGACTGTTGGTTGCGGAAAAAACCACGGCGGTACTGGAGGTACTGACACAGTTGGAGCAATTGTTATACTCTGAAGCCCTGCTTCCTGTACCCAGGACCCTATGCTCCAGCCAAACCCCCAGCCCCGCTTTGTTGCATATTCCCAGCACTGCTCCAGGACTGTCTGTGCAATATGTTCATTTCCATGGCCTCCTAAATTTGCCCAGTAAGCTAAGGTCAGCTTCTTCCTTCTTAATGCCAGTGGCATTTCCCCCAGCTCCACCTGTAGGCTTGCAACTGGGGATGTCCTCAGTGCTCCACTGCACAGCCTAAGTGCCTGGGATTGAACCCTGTCAAGGATCTTCAACTGTGTGTTTGACGCTGATCCATAAACCATGCAACCATAGTCAATTGCTGACCTTACCAATGCATAATACATAGTCATTAGGGAAGCTCTGTCGGCCCCCCAGTTGAATCCACTTAAGCATCTGATCACGTTCATTACTTTTTTGCATTTTGTCTCAACTTTCTTAACATGTACTCTCCATGTCAGCTTTGTATCAAACCACAGTCCCAAGTATCTCACTACCTCCACCCTTTCCAATGGCTCTCCGTACAAATAGAGTTTCACATTGCTAGCCACCTTTTTGTTAGTAAAGAATTCACAGCACGTCTTTGATATAGAGAACTTAAATCCCCAGTCCCCTGCCCATTTTTCCACCTCCATAATAGCCTGTTGAATCTTGTTGACTACCAGGTTTACATTTCCACCCCTCCTCCAAAGAGCTCCGTCATCTGCATACAGTGATACCACTATGTCTGGGCTTACATTTTTAAAAACGTCATTTATCATGATGTTGAACAATACCGGGCTGATGGCGCTGCCTTGTGGAGTTCCGTTTTCCACCTCTGCAACTGATGATAGGTCTGCTCCTACCCTCACCTGTATTGTACGTCCAAACAAGAAGCTAAGTATCCAATTGTACATGCGCCCCCCCACTCCCAGCCTACTTAGCTGCACCATTAGTCCTTCCTTCCATAGCATGTCGTATGCCTTCTCAAGATCAAAGAATACTGCAACTAGTACCTCTTTCATGACTAGTGCCTTCTTAATGTCTGTTTCTAGTCTAACCATTGCATCTATGGTTGACCGCCCTTTCCTGAACCCACACTGGTAGCTGGAGAACAAACCCTTACTCTCCATATAATATGAGAGCCTGTTTACCAATATCCTCTCCATAAGCTTGCACAGGTTTGAGGTAAGCGCGATTGGCCTGTAACTGGATGCCTTTGAGGGGTCCTTCCCTGGCTTTGCTATTGGTACTACCACAGCGTGTTTCCATGTCGCTGGGACCCTTCCCTCCTCCCACACTCTGTTGTACACCTCCACCACCTTTTTTAACACTACATCAGACACATGTTTCAGCATAACATAGCATACTCCATCCTGCCCAGGGGATGTCTGGGCTGTACTAGTCAAAGCACTTTTTAGCTCAAACAGGGTTATTTCTGCATCCAGAGGGCTCTCAAACTCTGTTCTTTTCTCGCATACGTCTCCCCACTGCCTCATCAGTGTCTGGCGGTGTGCTGCCCACTCAGCGCCCAGGTTAGTGGAGCTATGTGCCTTCACAAATGCGTTTTTCATCATTTCTGCCTTTTCTTTGTTGGAGCTGGCCACCCTGTCCCCTTCCACTAAAATTGACATTTTCTTTGATTTAGCTACCCCCATCATTTTCTTGATCATGCCCCATACCTCTTGTACTTGTACCTCTTCCCCTATTTGGGAGCAGTCATTTCTCCAACATTTCTTTTTTGCATCCTTTATAACCTTCCTTGCTACTGCCCTCGTCCTTTGATACTCTAAGACTTTCTCAGTAGTAAGTGTCCTCCGCAGCACCCTGAATGCTCTATTTCTTGCTTGTATGGCTTCAGTGCACTCTTGTGTCCACCACGGCACTACTTTCTTCCTTTGTTTCCCTGTGGTCCTTGGTACAGCAGCTGCTGTAGCCACCAATAGCATATTTGCCAACCTACTTGCTTCCTCATCCACATTTCCTCCTCCTATCGTATTGTGTACCTGGGCCTCACACATTTCATTGAACTTCTCCCAATCTGCCTTCTCCCAGCACCACCTCCCCAAGTAACAGCTATCCTCCTTGCAGACATCCATTCCTATTTTGCACATTATGGGAAAATGATCACTTCCTATTGTGGAGTCACTTAATATCTCCCATTCACATGACCCAGCTATTGAGCTTGACACACAGGTGAGGTCTAATGCTGTCAGTGCCCCTGTCCTGATATTTACCCTTGTGCCCCCCCCATCATTCAAGCATACTAGTGTTTGGCTATCTAGGAATTCTTCAACTGCGTCTCCATTCTTGTTAGTGATTTCGCATCCCCACAATGTATTATGTGCGTTGAAGTCCCCACACCACACCACATTTTCCCTTCCCGTTTGGACTATTCCTTCCAATAGCTCCACAGATAGCTCATTACATGGGTTGTAGTAGTTCATTATCACAATATTCGACTCCCCTGTCCACCCAACCTCTACCGCCACACATTCACTATCCCCATTCACTTGCAATTCCCTGTATATCAATCCTTCTCCTATAAACGTGCAACACCCACCCCCATGTCCCTCTTGTCTCTCTTTCCGTACTGACGTGTATCCTGGAATATTGAACTGCAACTGCGGAGCCAGCCAAGTCTCTTGTATACACAGGATGTCAGGTAGTACCGGTAATTCGTAAATGAACTTTTTAAATTCCTGCCCATTGGCCAACAAACTTCTTGCATTCCATTGTAATATTACAAGTGGTTTTACTGTCATTCAGAAGGTTGTGAAGACTGCATATTGCCGTCATGCAGTATTCTTGTCACCTGTTCTATGGTCACATCTGCCATGTCTAGGTGGGTCTTTGCTGCTGTTACTATAACTTTGATGCGTTCGGTACGGCTCTCTACTTTGGCTACACAATTAATCACATACGCAAGGAAGGCTAGGAATTGTGTCTTGTCTGCAATCATTGCGTTTGGTCCCACTTGACATCTGTGGCTCTGGGTTGCTACTGGTGCCCTATTCTGTCTTTCTGTCATTCCCACAGCTGTTGTAGTCGTATTCACTTTCTTAACTTGTCGTGCTGCCTCTGCGTATGATACACCTCTAGCCACCTTAAATTTCTGTACCTCCTGTTCTTGCTGCTGAATTGCACATCCCCTGTATGCTGCACTATGCGCCCCTCCACAGTTACAACATTTGGGTGCCACTCCTTCTCCACATTTCCCATACTCATGATCCCCCCCACATCGACAACATCTCCTCTGCCATTTGCATACCGCCGCCACATGTCCCAGCCTCTGACACTTAAAGCATCTTAGTGGGTCAGGAACGTACTCCCTCACAGGGTAACTTACATATCCTATCTTGACTCTCTGGGGTAGCAGTAGGTCGCTAAAGCTCATCAGTATTGTTGTTGTTGGTACTTTCTTCCCTTCTCTCGTGGTATTAAATCGAGTTGCTTTCACTAGTGTGCCGCCTTCCATGCATGACTTCATCATTTCCTCTGTGATGGATAAAGGTACTCCGGTAATGACCCCTCTTAGTTCAGTACGTGACGCTGGCTGTGAGCACTCCACTTCCTCCCTCCCCAATTGTGTCAACCGCAACGCTTTCTCCTGCTGTTCCTTAGTTTTACAAAACACCAAAACCTTGTCAGTCCCTACGTATCTTGCAGATGCTACGTCCCCAATTGCATCCTTCAACACTTTCGTTAGTCTCATAGGGTTAGAAATGTCATGCTTACTGATATTACTTTTGAACTTGATCAACACTTTAATCTCTTCTCCCTCAATCCTCCTCCCTTTGCTTGTAGGGCTCTCGCCTCCTCTTTCCATCCTCCTTTTCCTCCAGTGGTCGGCTCGTATCGGCCCTACATTGCTCCAGAAGCTAGTCCCACTAGTACCCTGAGATTCAGCTCTTACCTCAGTGTTTTTCAACACTGTGGTCGCCTTGAATTGGAATGCGCTTGCCTGAGCTGTCTCCTCTCCTTCCTCACCGTCGCCGTCGTCCATAGCGAAGTGCGGTGGGCAAAAGAATGAATTAAAGCAGGAGTGCGGGCCAGCCAACGGCCGTCGGACCTACCCCCCCGCTCTACCAAAACAACTCAAAGAAACTTATAAAGAAAATACGAAAACTTGCCCACTCGTATTCCACCTGGATCTCGGCCACGGCTTCTAGCTATAAGCTCTACTACCTCTGTCAGTCTCTCACTGATTCAAACTGCAGCAGAATCTCCCCTGATCAACTTTCTTCAGCAAGCCGGAAATTACCACCCCGGCGCTGCGAAAGACTATCTTCCGGTATTGTGCACCCCGACCCGTCTCGTGATTGGCTAATCACAGATTATACAGAAAAGAAATAAATTGAAAACAAATACAGACATCATTTCACATACTTCTATGCAAAACTTAAGCATTTTAACAAGTGTCCATACATAGGAAATATAAGAAAAATAACATGACATATTGAATTAACATGCCTATTACCCATATCTATGTTTCTTACAGAAACATAGCCATAATGACGTCATTGCTGGCCAATGAATTTTAACTTTCTTCTACTTATCAGTATTTATTGCCATGAACTAAAATACCTTTTAAGCTATTTATAACCTTATGAAATGCATTCACAGATATTTTTAAATACTTAATTACAAATCCCAACCGGGTTACACAGATAAAGCATACAGATACATTAATTGATTAAGGTGTTGTGGTGGAACTTCTGAGGTCCTCAGTTAGCACAACACCATAAAAATGGCTGAAATGTCAACGGTGTTACCGTCAATGGTGTTACAATTAAGTATGACAGTCAGGGTTGCCAGATGAGGCTGATGATTTCCAGCCCAAAAAATGATCAAAATCCGCCCTAAAAACCCGCCCAATTCTATTTATTTATATGGCAATGGGAAGGTTTTTCTGATAGATGCCATTTTTACCCCCACACGGCCATCCTAAGTAGCCCAATTGGGCGGGAACCAGCCCAATCTGGCAACACTGATGACAGTTGAGGAGGAGTATGTTTTTGCCAATTTATATCCATATTGACGGACAAACAAACAAAATAATTTGTGTTCTAGGGAGATGGGTTTGTCTGCTCTGTTTTTTTCTCCTAAAAAGTGCCGACTTGTTCCCCTGCACTGTTGACCGTAACACAGTTGAGTTACACCGTTGACTGTTTTGAAAGTGTTTTTGCGCTATTGATCCCTTATGTGTTGGAAAAATCCTATGAACATACACTAGGGATTATCTCTGGAGAAGGAAGTCTTGTGTAAGGAGGGTGACTATATTCAAATCAGACGTTACAGGGATTTATGATGAAAAATGAGTCTGTCTGTATCACAGTGACTCATAAAATCCTACTTATGAAGCTCAACAATCACATTTTCTATATCAGTTGCACAGATTAATGACAACATTACTGCTAAGGGACATAAGCACTTTCAAACATATATTGTTTCAACTCTGTAGTATTTTTTATATATGTTTGAAATGACAGAGTATTTGTTCATAACACTGTTGACAAAATAATTAAGCAAATGTTTGCTTTCATTAGAGTATTTATCAAATGATTTAAGATTAAGCTTGGCAATTTGTTTGTTTGGAAACTTAAATATATACACTATGTTAACATCTAGGTCATTTAGTTGAGAAAAAATACTGATAATTGACATTTTGCTTTTGCCAAAAGCGTAGGGAAATCGTAGAATCACTCCAATGCTTGTTGGACCATGAGAGTTATAGTCCCACTAATAATTAACCTGGTATACTATTTGTTCTATATGTGAGTGCCACTTTAAAGGGACACTGTGTGAGATTTTTAGTTGTTTAATTACAGAATTCATGCTGCCCATTCACTAATGTTACGTTTTTCATGAATATTTACCACCACCATGAAATTTTAAGTATTCATTATGACTGGAAAAATTGCACTTTTCAAACATGAAAAGGGGGATCTTCTCCATGGTCTGCCATTTTGGATTTCCAGAAATAGCCATTTTTAGCTGCAAGAATTACTCTACTTGGACCATACTAGAAAATATTTGTTTAGTACTTAGTAAACTTTCATGTAAAGATCAAATTTGGGAATTGGCAGCCCAATTTCAATAAGCAGCATAGTTGCAGTACCATTTTTGACCATTTCCTGCACAGTGTCCCTTTAAACTATGAAGTTGTTTTGTAACATTCCTATATTGTGTGTAATGTGCAAACCAAGCTTATCATTTGATGGTAACGATTGTGACTTTATTGTCGGATGGTTTATAAAGTGGTGCCACGTTTCTGCAGTGTGCAAGTTGTTGTTTTAGGTGAACGGTGTAGAAATTGCCCCCACAGCATCATGTGTTTGGCTAGCATGACAGGCAATGCAAATGGCGCAATCTTCACACAGGGAGCGCTGCTTTGCACCAAATTTTGGCTACTGTGATTATTCGACTACCTTTAGCAATGGGATGTAGCTCCAAATGTCACAGAGGTACGCTTTAACTACATCATAACAACATTGCTATGACATTATAGAGACCTACGGTATACTTGGTCATAACCATTTGGGTGACAGTAAAGTTATAATATAGGCTCTGTGCAAAGGGGTTAAACTACAGAAATTTCCATTCAAAGTTAGATGATAACAGTGAATAAACTAAATGGAAAATGAAGATTGCATCTCAAACATGTAAAACAGCAGAGAATTGCCTGCATCTGCAAAGCCTCAGGGGGATTTTTGAACAAATGTGTGAAAAACAGCAAGAGGGCAGATGCTTGGACAGAATATTTTTCAACTGATGAACATAGGACCCAGGGGAACATAGGGTTGACCCCAGGTGGACATATCTCAAGTCCTGTTGACGAGTGCTAAATTTCCTAAACAAAGTTGCAGATAACACTGTCAGAATTCCAGAGTCCTTTCATGAGAAGTAAGCCGAACCCCTCATCAAGAATGAGCATGCTCCTGTACTGTATCTGTGAGTTGGAGTGTGAAATGGGGGAATATGTCAAATGTTAGGTGCGTTGCTCTGCTGTTTGTAATGACATCTCCTGCTTGGGATATAAATTTCAATCATATTTGAAACATTTCATTTCAATGGGACCATCTACTGTATCTGTGTGAGATTTTTAGTCGTTTATTTCCAGAATTCATGCTACCCATTCACTAATGTTACCTTTTTCATGAACATTTACCACCATGAAATTCTAAGTATTCACTATGACTGGAAAAATTGCACTTTTCATACATGAAAAGGGGGATCTTCTCCATGGTCCGCCATTTTGAAACAGAAATAGTCATTTTTAGCTGCAAAAATGACTACTTGGGCCATACTAGAAAATATTAGTTTATTACTTAGTAAACTATCATGAAAAGGTCAAATTTGGCAATAGGCAACACAGTTTCAATGAGCAGCATAGTTGCAGTACCTTTTTTGACCATTTCCTGCACAGTGTCCCTTTAAGCATCAAACAACCATTCAATGCACAGACTTGTTTTTTTTTTTAACTTCTGATGGCAAATACATACCACTAGTTTGGCAACAGTAGCTTCTGTAAAACAGAGGGGTTGGTGGGATACAAAAGTGTGTACAATGGTAGAGCAGTGGATTGATAGTGGTGCTGAAGAAAGGACAGCCCAACAAAATGCCCACTATCAGGCTTTGGAAGGAGAAGGGCACTCCCAAGATGCAATGCAAGAGCTTGAAAATGTTGTGGCTAAAGGAGCAATCACTGGTTGTGGCTCAAGTGAAAAATAAACTGTGACACGTCCACAATCCACAATCACATGCCCGTGAGCAGGGGCGCCGCTAAAAATGTTGGGCCCCATGAAAGTTTCCAATTTTTGGCCCCCAAAATGACAAATTATGTTATCAGCATCCTGCAGGGGCCCTGTCAGTGCTGTTGGGCCCTTAGAATCTGTAACACCCTTCCCCCCCTCGCGGCACCCATGCCCGTGAGGACCAGCCCTGGGGGAGCACAATCTGTGTTGAAGAGGTGAAAATAAGAACATCTTTAACCCACTGAAAAAGCATCAAGTTTTTTCACGTGTTCCCAGTACTTTTCCAAACATTTGAACACAAGCTACCTTGACCTCCTTTGTAGTGGTACGAATTGATCAAGTCAGATGGCCGCCATGTTTTGCAGGCATAATGCTTCCATCAATTGGTGATAAGACGATACGCACGCACATGATACGGTCCCAAGAAGTCAATTCAGGGCTCAGGCATTCTGGTGTTCATATCTATGGCACATTCACAGCCTGGCCTTGCCAGACATAAGTGCTTCAGTTAAAAGAAATATCCTTCCTTTGCACTAGAGCATGACACAGGAGTGGATTTTCACTCCAGTCCCATCCCGGTCCCAGAAAAAAAATCCCATCCCGTTCCATCTCGGACTGGAGTAGAAGAAACAAATCCCATCCCATCCACTCCTGAAAAGAATGTTTCCCAATCCTGCCCACTCCCACTCAAAATCAATTCTGGCAGGGTTTTGGTCTTATTTTGTTCTTATCATGGCGGATCAGCTAACAGAGGAGGGACAAGGGAGGCGGAGCCAAACATCAACAAAGTTCCCCTTTCATTAAACATTTCCCAATGCAGCCATTCCAGACCCTCTGTGCAAATGTAATTCATTTAGTACAAGGACATACTAAGACCAGGCTAGCACTTAATTGTGCTGTATATAGTTTTTGTTGTCAATGTATGACCTGCAAAGATGCCAAAGCTACATAATTTAAAATGTAATTCATGTTCTCCATGTTTGTCAGCAGCCTGTAAATGTTTCAGTTGTATTCCATGCTGTTTCCTTGTTGTACCAATAGTGCATTACATAAGATCTACTATACAGTACATCTGTAATACAATATTTACCCCGTGAAATGATATCTGACAGTCAATATTAATCAAGCAATTATTATGACAGCTGGCATACGGCAAAGCACATTTCAGTTGTAATATAATCCATATGTTTAAATATCATTGTTCAGTCTTGTACCATAAGACCTCTTTGTTTCAGTGTTGCATTTGTGATTTTTGCTATTGCTTTCAAGAAAAAAATAACAGAAGGATGTAGATGTGGAGAAATCAATGAACAATGACCTGAGACATGTTTCACACTTTATTGGCTCCATAAAGATGTGCTGCTGTATGAGACTTTTTTGATTACTGCTGCATCTTCATCTTTGTTATCAGAACCTTCAAAACGGTGAATATGAGCTATAGCAAAGGGTTGCTTCAAGATTCCTCAAACAAAATGGAAATACAGTTGTGTTACTATGAATCAATAACTAATGGATTTTGTATGTATGCAATCATCCTAGTGAGGAATGGTCTCTTTCATGTGATGGTGCATATTGAACCTCATTAGACACCATGTCAGGGCCAGCACTGTAAAATGTGACAGTGAACACATGTGTGCTTTGGGTGACTGGCTATAAATAGTGCCTTTGGTGGGCTAGTTATATCTAAGGAACCATCATTGTAATTTATGGTATCTTCCCTCATCCTTGCCAAGGAGCACTCCCGAACAGGAGCTGTGAACCAATTAGCAGTCAATAGAAGTTCAATTTGGAGCTGAGCGTTTGGGTGATGTTGATGTATCGGGGCCATTACGTAACAGAAATGACACGGTTATGCTTATAATCAAGACGGCGGACCGGGGCCGGTCGGCTCGACAAGGGCGCACGTACATAAGCAAGCAAAGCGGGCCAGGCCAGCTCCACCGTTATTGATTTCATTAGCTTATCAGGCCCAAACAAATGGTTTGTGGAATGCAATCGTCAAACTCCTAACAAGCAAGTGCGGGAAATGACACACTGCTCCTGTTGGTGTCTGCTTTGGGGCTAATCCATCAGACCCCGCAATCACAATCCTGATTCGCACCCCACTACAGGGGTCATACGGTGATTGCGGCGCGTTTGGTGATGTGGCGAGCATAAATTCAACCCCACCTCTGCAGGGAGTCTTCCACTGATGCTCCGAGCCAGACACTGCGCCTATGATGCGCCTCAATCAGCTGGGCCATGTGTCCAAAAGTCGAGTCTGATTGCCCCTGTCAGTGATTTGCTGAGAGAGTTAGTGTCTCATATTTGGGGGCGGTGGGGGGTGGCTGGTTGATCTTGAGTGACGGGAGAGATTGTGTGGAGATTTTTTTTTGTATTGCAGCACTGTTGACTTCATCAACTGATACTGTACAGTAAATCAAGAAGTGAGAATTGATATTTTTAAACTGCTATTTACCAATGCCATCACTGTTCCTCATCATAGGATTTCTTACTCGTATCTATGCTGCATTTGTGAATTTGCCTTATGTAGGGCCTACATCAGCTATACAACATCATTAAAAGGACACTGTGCAGGAAATGGTCAAAAAAGGTACTGCAACTATGCTGCTCATTGAAACTGTTTCGCCTATTGCCAAATTTGACCTTGTCATGATAGTTTACAAAGTAATAAACTAATATTTTCTAGTATGGCCCAAGTACAGTCATTTGTGCAGCTAAAAATGGCTATTTCTGGAAATTCAAAATGGCGGACCATGGAGAAGATCCCCCTTTTCATGTATGAAAAGTGCAATTTTTCCAGTCATAATGAATACTTAGAATTTCATGGTGGTGGTAAATATTCATGAAAAAGGTAACATTAGTGAATGGGTAGCATGAATTCTGGAAATAGACAACTAAAAATCTCATACAGTGTCCCTTTAAAGGAACAGTCCACCATGTTTCATTAATAAAGTATGTTCATCTTCTCTGACCTGAAATGAGTTCATCCCGACCTGTCTCGTCTTTGGACGCAGCCCCAGTCAGCAACGCGTGCGGCACCAAGGCGCGTTAACATTAGCTTGGCTCAGCTTAGCCTTGGGGAGCATTAGGTGCCTTAAGTGAGAAGTGACCAAATTGTTCCACATGTTCCCTATTTAAGCAGGCTTGCAGGACTAGTTAGCCGATCCAAAAGTAGCTGTACAAAATAAAACGTGGTGATTTTCTATCTAGATGAAGAAATGGCACCAATGAAAGGCCATCGGAGCACTTCGACTTGAACACATTGATATCTTAACTAGTTCCGTCATAGCCAGAGAGGCAGGAGGGGGAAAGGGGCTTGGCTTTCATGGATGACCGA
Organism: Engraulis encrasicolus; assembly: GCF_034702125.1. Taxonomy (NCBI): domain Eukaryota; kingdom Metazoa; phylum Chordata; class Actinopteri; order Clupeiformes; family Engraulidae; genus Engraulis; species Engraulis encrasicolus. Next base: position 27,757,592 of record NC_085858.1, on the reverse strand, counting down.
GAACAGTATTGTAAAACTTGGGTATAGTTTGATGTTAACAATTTCTACAGAATAACCAATCAAAATGACTTTTGTCTGAAAGATGTCAAAATGGCCCATGAAGGCATGATTTCTAAGTGCAAATATCTATTTTACCAGTTCATTCGAATTCATAATTCATATTTCATGATACAGTCTTTCATTTTGTCACTCTATTCCTGAGTTCTTTTCACACACACACACACACACACACACACACACACACACACACACACACACACACACACACACACACACACACACACACACACACACACACACACACACACAAAATCAGGAGAGAGAGAGAGAGAGAGAGAGAGAGAGAGAGAGAGAGATATCAATAAATACCCCTGCAAGTGACTAATGAGCTTACTTTAGGCTGTTATGTAAATGTAGTTGAGATTGAATAATAACGCAGCTGCATACATTGTGTGTGTGTGTGTGTGTGTGTGTGTGTGTGTGTGTGTGTGTGTGTGTGTGTGTGTGTGTGTGTGTGTGTGTGTGTGTGTGTGTGTGTGTGTGTGTGTGTGTGTGTGTGTGTGTCTGTGTGTGTGTGTGCGTGTGTGTGTGTGTGCGTGTGCGTGCGAGTGTGTTTGTGTGTGTGATAAGAAATGGAAGTTGGTTTATTTTTAAAAAAAAACATGCCCTTAGAGTTAGTTCGGGAGGCAAATGTCACCGGATAAAAAGATTGACTTGCAAAGATCTCGTTTAAGTGCTGTTCAAGTCTGCGAAAGCCATAAAAGAAAGCCTTCCTCAATGGAAGAATATAATTGTGATTCCTCAATAAGACGTAATGGCTGCCATTCACCAGGGAATGGATCTCCATTTTATGAAATGGGCACGATGTACTGTAGGGTGAGTGAGGCATCAGCATGAATGGATCTGCATCCGAAAACCAAGTCAAGTCTGAAGAAGAAAGAGTAGCTATTTACATGGTAAATACCTTCCCTCTCTCACTCCATGACTGAGGAGGAGGGGAAAGAAAAACTTAGTGCATTCCCGCTGCGTTGATGGCTCTGAGGGTTTTCGCTGATTGCCATCTCCTCTAATTTTTTTTTTTTTTGAACGTGCCAACAATAAGCCCTAATGACAGAACCATCTCTGAACAAAACACTGTATGCTGTCAAGGAATACATATGAGAGCATTTTCATTTCTTTGCATCAGGAAAAAAAGGCCTCCATCATCCACAGGTGCAAAAGTGGACCCCCATCTTCACACGTCTCCTCTATCTCTCTTGCTCACTCCTCTATCCTAACCTCCCTCTCTCCTGACGATCGATACTATCCCACCATACCTAGGATGAATGGGAGAGATTATGTCATTGTCTAGCAGACAAGCAAGTGATCAAAATCCCCACCTGTTTCGTTCGCATTGGGAAGATTTTTTTCATTTGTGATTTTCTTTTTTTTTGCTCGTTTAGAAGCTCCTATTTTATGTCGATTGTTCCCCCCAATGGGCGAACCAAACAAAGGCCTCTCTTTTGTAATATTGTGAATGGGATGGAAAAGAGTGTTGTGTGCAGAATGCTGTTTTTTTTCTTTCTCCCTTTTGGCTGGCTTTGGCTGAAACGCATGCCTTCCTACGTTGGGCAATTAAACTGATGTGTCATAAAAGGGAGGAAATGCTCGGAGAAAACCTACTTTGTCAGTGTTGTTTTTGCCAAGTTCAATAAGACTGATATAAATATCGGATCGGATGTGCCCCATCTCAGCCAGCCAAGTGCCTTGATCCACTGAGTCAACAAGTCTCTGTGTGTTTTATGACTTGTGTGTTTGGTGGTTTTTTGGAGGATTGTGTTCGGCAGACAACCTCTGTGTAATAATTCTGCTACATTGATTTATGGCAAGCTGTGTGTGTGTGTGTGTGTGTGTGTGTGTGTGTGTGTGTGTGTGTGTGTGTGTGTGTGTGTGTGTGTGTGTGTGTGTGTGTGTGTGTGTGTGTGTGTGTGTGTGTGTGTGTGTGTGTGTGTGTGTGTGTGTGTGTGTGCACGTGCACGTTCACGTGTGCAAGCACTAGTGGTGTGGATCGGCACTGCCCTCACGATCCGATTCAATCACGATTCGATTCGATTCTATGCGATCCGATCCGATTCAATTCTACAATGCATTGCAATGCATTACATATCTACAGAAAGCAAAGCAAATGTTTAATCAGTCATGATAAGGCAATACAAGTAGTCAGATACTGAGCAATAATTTATTTGCTGTTTTCTGTATCAGTCTGTATCAGTTTTGCAATGTTTTGAAGTGCTTTTATTTAATTTAACATTAATTTTCTCCCGAAATATACATGGAAGTAATTGAAACTTAAAAAAATTGCCGGATCAATTCTGGAAATTGCCAGATCGATTCTGGATCGTCCATGCCCCGCATTGGATTGCATCGCCGAATCGATCATTGTTGACACCACTAGCAAGCACTCATGTCTGTTACTTGACTACGTCTGCGTGTGTGGTTGCATCTGTGCACGCACATGCACTTGTAAAAACATCTGTAAACTGCAATGGAGTAATTTCAAGTCCTGCAACTTAAGAGAAGTGACAAAGTCGAATGTGCGGAAAAAGGAAGCTAAAATATATCACAGTGAACCTTGTACAAGATAAGAGAACACAGCGTAACGATTTAAAGCACCAACTTAAACGGGCATAATTGAAGGCCTTTTAAAATGGAACCGTGTGTGTGTGTGTGTGTGTGTGTGTGTGTGTGTGTGTGTGTGTGTGTGTGTGTGTGTGTGTGTGTGTGTGTGTGTGTGTGTGTGTGTGTGTGTGTGTGTGTGTGTGTTCAAAACTAGCCTGGGCCACAGACCCTGATGTCTGAGAGCTGCTCACAATTCTGTAAAAGTGTTGCTAGATCACAGGCAGATGTTAGCTTTAGCTGTTGAAACCTCATGCAACTATCTGATGTTGATGCTTCTTTTTGTGAGGGTCTTTTTTTTGGTGGGGGGATTCAGGTCCCAGGGAGAATGCCAGCCGCCTCAGAGGGTGAGAAACAGAGGATGTCTGTGAGGAGGAGGAGAAACCAAATCCCCCTGCTCTGTCTTCAGCTCAGGGGTGCTCTACTTTTGATTTAGATTATGCTGTATCTTTCTTCTTCCCTCAAGCTATCTCTCTCTCTCTCTCTCTCTCTCTCTCTCTCTCTCTCTCTCTCTCTCTCTCTCTCTCTCTCTCTCTCTCTCTCTCTCTCTCTCATGCTGTCTACCTCTCTCTCATGCTGTCTACCTCTCTCTTATTCTGTCTACCTCTCTCTCTAACTCTAACTCTCTCTCTCTCTCTCTCTCTCTCTCTCTCTCTCTCTCTCTCTCTCTCTCTCTCTCTCTCTCTCTCCTCTCCTCTCCTCTTTTAATATCTGCCCCTCTGTGTCTGTCTACCCCTTCTCTCCTTCATTCTCTCTTGACTCCCCATAAAAGGTAGAATTCATTGAACAGGTCACATCCCAACACTGGCAATAACTCCAAATAACCTCCCGGATACCTCTGTTCACTTTCTCTCTCTTTCTCTTCCTCTCTTTGTCTCTCTCTTTCTCTTTCTCTCTTTCTCTCTGTGTCTCTTTCTCTCTCTCTCTCTCTCTCTCTCTCTCTCTCTCTCTCTCTCTCTTAGAGAACTTTAGAGGCATCCCAAACTCGCTTTTTTATCAACATATAGCAGTAAGTTTGAGACATTAAAACATGCTGCGTGGCAACATGCATATTTATGTGCACAGATCCAGACATGAATCATGGTCGTTATTGTTGTGCTGTGTTGTTACGTTTTTTATACTGCTATGCATAATTAATAGACACAGAGCATGAAACTGTTCCAGGAATAATACAGTTTTTCTCGATTGCCTCCACACAAGTTCTGGTACTTCACACACAATTCTCGGAACATCTCACCCATTTCCCAACTCCCCTAACCAATGTCACTGAACACTAAACACAATTCCTACTTAACACTCAAATTCCAGTTTTAAAACACACTCTTTTCACACCATTACACACAATTCTCTGGATTACACTCAATTTTCATAAAGAAAAACACTGGGTTTCTCATGGAACACACTGTCATTCACAACACTACAATCAACTGCAACTATGTTCACTTCCTCATCACATGGGCAAACTCTCTTCATACCGGTTTACAATCTGAAATCATCACCCCATAAGGACACACATTGCATGTCATATTGATGAAAAATGAGTGGATGCAAGGAGAAAACCCATTTGTTTAGTTTTTTAACTCAAAAATATGTTATACAAGACATAACTTCCATGTGGTTACCCAATATTTTACAATACATTAGTGCAATTTTTAAATATTTTTAAAAATATGTAAAATATATACTCCGAGTCTAAAAACAATATTTCAGTATTTTACTACAGAAAAATACCCTCTTTAGTAAGTAGAACACTGAAGAAAATAAGTTTCTACTGTGTTTCAAGTTGAGTATAGAGTTTTTTTTCATAGCAATAGGCTATACAGTAATGTAATGGGGTTTTTGTACTGCCAAATAGGCAGTGGGGTTTATCTTTGTGTTATTTTTGTGAAAAAGAAATAAAAATCTTTCTGTTTCTGTTTGTGTGATGTGGGAATGAAGTTTTTCCAACTTATGTCACAGTATCCATGCAATCCAGAACAAAAAAAGCCCAAGTTACTGGGAGAAATGAGTGTTACCCTGTGCCCAACAGTGTTTTAATGGGTCTGCAAATGTGTATTGTAGTGACTGTCTGTGTGTGTCATTTGACGACAAAATGAGGTTTTTAGAAGAGAGTACATTGTTTTGAGACAAGACGTGCATTTTTCAGAGGTAGTGAAGAGTTTGGCCCGTTGTGTGTGAGGTTTGGAGATTTGTGTGTAGAGTTTTGAGAATTCGAAGACCGATTCCGAAAATTGTGTGTAGGCAATCGAGAAAAACTGTAATATAAAAACACTCCATGTAAAAAGTTCACTACACACCGCACACTGGATACTGTTTTTATTTCTCTTTATCTTTTTGAAGCGAACAACGCGCTTCGAAACGGAAAAACGATAAAAAACACTTCCCTTCACCAACTAATAAACCTTGGAAGTAAGCACAGAGTTCATACGGCATCAAACCAGGATATTTATATGGTCAAAACACTACTTATCCTAGATAAGACACCTGGAAATCCACTGGCTCTCCAAAACTTCAGTTAGGGGAGCTTTGTATAAAAATCCCCACGCTAACGTCTCCCGTAATAGGATTTTGATAGGGGAACAGATAGCACTGATGCATGAATGAGCGAATGCCTTTCCGCAATCCTCCCATGACAGATGTTGCACACTTCATTTTACGGTTGCTTTGCCACCGCAGGTAATGAGCGACAGTGTCGGCCTGCTCAATCATCGTGCAGTAATTCAGGCTTCAAAGTGCATGATTCTTCCTCCTGTCTAGAGCGCACTTATTCGTGTTCGTTTGCGTTCGTGTCGTATGTGTTGTTTTTGTAGGGCCTTGTGTCTGTTGCAGGCAGCACGAACGCTATATTTTGTGTGCCTTGCTATATACAGATGTATATTTTATGTGCCTTGCTGCAGGAGTGCCATATTTGTGTGTCTTGCTGTAGGATTGCCATGTTAGGTAATTTTGTAGTGTTTTGGACTCTTGCTGTACATTTGTCCTATTCATGTCATAGGTGGTGTTGCTGGCCCCTTGTAGTATGGTTGCTGTGTTCAGGTCAAGTGTGTTGCTGGTTACATGTTTAGTAGCACATTTGGTGCCATGTCCTTCGTGTTTTGGACCTTTGCAGAAGCTTTGGTGTGTCAATGTTGTGATGTTGTGGACTCTCTCCATACCTTTCTGTTTTTAGCCTTTTGGTTGTATCATGTATGTTACAATGATGCCGATTCTGCAGTCTGGTAGTCTCTCACATTCAACACTTACTTTAAGATTGGCTACCACGGAGGGTCACACACTTACATATACGATACACACAGCAATCCTGTTTGAGCATGCACACCATGTGTATATAGGATAAGATGACCACGACAGGGGACAGAGTGTTCCTTTTCCCCCTCTTTTCTTTTCTTTTCTTTTCTTTTTCCTTTTTTATCTGGCTCACACACCTGAGGCGAAAGCCATCATTTGTTTTGTGAGGGAATATAGGGTGGCCGATGCTGATGCGCTGCTGTTGCTTCGTCTCTGGCTTCTTCTTTCTTTCTTTCTCTTTTTTTTTCTTGCTTTGGCTGCTTGTCGTGATACAGCCCCCGCATTCACAATCAGAGCCAGAACAGTGGTGCAGAATTCCTAATGAAAGCGGACAGACCTTCGGGCATGTATGCCTGGTTGTGACTGAAGTAAAGACTCGCTAATTTTCACTCCCCGCTATCTGGTCTGCTGGGAAATCCATTGTATGCCAGACTGGGAATATGCTTTCTGTCTCAGCTGGACAGAGAGCACAGAGAGAGAGAGAGAGAGAGAGAGAGAGAGAGAGAGAGAGAGAGAGAGAGAGAGAGAGAGAGAGAGAGAGAGAGAGAGAGAGAGACCTCCATCACTCTAACCGGCCCTACAGCTTACAAATGAATGAATTGCCTGTGAGAGTCATCCGTTTTCTTTTTCATTTTTTCGCTCCCTGCAAATCCGCCCGCCCACGCCACTGGTGGAGGGGACACGCAGCCATCCTGTCAGACCAAGAGGAGCATTGTTATAGGAGGAGCCACACGGGACACGTCTGAAAAGAAGTGGCACAGGGCAGGTAGATATTATGGAGACTTGGAGACCTGAATGTAAACAAATCTTGTTCTGTTGTGGTTTTTGTTTGTTTGCTTGTTAGTTGTTGTTGTTGTTGTTGTTCACCTCTAGGCATTTTCTTCCCACCCACCTCCAGCCCACCCAGCTGTCCCTGACACTGTCACCCGGCCCAAAACTAGTAGCGGAGCAGGAACTGCAACAGCAGTAGTTGTGTGTGTGTGTCTATGCAGTGTATGTTATGTCCTCTCTCTCTCTCTCTTCCGCCCACCACCATCCAGCGCTGTGCCGCGCCAAACCACACCGCGACGCGCCGCTTGTGTGAACAAATGCGGCCGCTGTAGATATTAATGCACTGTCAGACTCCTTCACAGTCACTGCGCCCAGGACGGAAGATCATCAGTCTTGCGTCCCCCCCCGCTTTTTTGTGCAAATTTTTCAATGGCCTCTTTCGGGCTTTAGGCGGTTCTGTGAGTGTTGTCTGCTTTACTCCACTTCTCCGGCCTCCGATCCCACCACCACCACCACCACCAACACCACCCCACCCCACCTCCTCCATGTGTGGGCTAATCTAAGTTGTTCAGTCAAGCCTGTTCACTTCAACATGATTCACTCTTTTTTTTTCCTTTTCCTGTCTGTGTTTAGTAATTTATTTCATTCCAACGCACTGCCTCGGATGCCCTGAAGTCCAGATCTGTTTTAAGTCGTGGAAAGAGGTCAGTGGCCAGATTTCTCATGATTAAAGGGGAAAGGGAGGTCAGGGGCTGGACACTATTTTGTAATTGTCCAACAACGTACACTGAAGACCATCAATTATTTCTCAGCAACAACAGCTTCACGTACTGTAGTATCTGAACACGTGTGCATTTTTCATGAACACGTCTCTGACGTGGGTGCCATAACGGATACTGTGACGAAGTATAGCTGTGTGTGTGTAGACGTCGTGAGGTCAACCCTATAAACTGCCGTCCCTAAAAGTGGACTTTCTAACGTGGTTATATATTCCCTTGGCTTTTATTAATAACTGGCCCCTGCCGCCACCACGGACGCTTGAGAGGCTTTTGCGCTTTTCTGAGAGGTTTGTGCCATTAATATTTATTGGTACAAATGAAAAATGGCCGTGGCATGGCTTGTGGCCCAGAGAACTCTGTGGGATGGCAGGCATATGCTGAGCGGCGCAGCAAATGAGGAGCAGTGGGGAAATTGTCATGAGGGATTAGACTCAAAACCAGTCAACTTCCTCTTCTTTCTTCCTGTCTTTTTTTCTTTCCCCGTGACTGTGCCTTTCTCTCTTTCTGTCCCTGTCTGTTTGCTTCTCCCTCTCAGCCAACTTAGATGACGGCAAAATCACTTATGTCCTCTACCGTGCCCGTTTCTGTCGGCCTGTGTCTCTGTGTGTGTGTGTGTGTCTGTCCGTCTGTCTGTCTGTTTGTCTGCCTGCCTGCCTGTCTGTCTGTCTGTCTGTCTGCCTGCCTGCCTGCCTTTCTGTCTGTCCGTCTGTCTCTCTGTCTGTCTGCCTGCCTGTCTGTCTGCCTGTCTGTCTGTCTCTCTGTCTGTCTGCCTGTCCGTCTGTCTGCCTGCCTCTCTGCCAGCCTGCCTGCCTGCCTGCCTGCCTGCCTGTCTGTCCGCCTGTCCGTCTGTCTGCCTGCCTGCCTCTCTGCCAGCCTGCCTGTCTGCCTGCCTCTCTGTCTGCCTGCCTGCCTGCCTGGCTGCCTGCCTGTCTGCCTGCCTGCCTGCCTGCCTGCCTGTCTGTCTGCCTGTCTGTCTGTCTGCCTGTCTGTCTGTCTGTCTGTCTGTCTGTCTGTCTGTCTGTCTTCTCCAATATCAGAATTACTAAAATAGTTTTTACCACATAACAAGGAAGCAAGGAGTCCCAGGGGCATATTAAGTTAATCACTGATTCTGAGAGTGTAGATTTGTTTTATGTTCTGGAGCTCGAGGGCTTATCATTTGCACATATTTGGTATGACATTGTAATTTTTTTCCTGGACTTTTTACTTCCCGCTGTTTCTGAAAACATGTGTTGCCTCTGAGCAATCCTTCTGTCCACCGGTATCTCACTGATGAGAAAGATATTTCCATGATCCATGTTAGCATTCAAATGTTGCTGTCTGTGTTTTCAGAGTGCGCTTTGACAAACGACAGCCACCAAGAGGCACTGCAGGGTGCGAAATACGGGGGGGTTAGGGGGGGTCCGACCCTCCCGAATAACCCACGAACCCCCCTGAAAGCCTCAAAAGTGAAATTTGAGGGGGGTCTCAAATTAAGTAAAAAATAAAATAAAAATGTATTTTTTTTGTCACTAATGGTCTGTTAAATGTGTTAAAGCATGACTAACCAAATTAAATGGGTTTTCGAACACCCCTTCAATGGACTGTACCACCAGCGGACGTTGCGCATGCAGTTGAGTAGTCAAAATTCGATTCGGCAGTACGGGGATGCATGCAGGCTGTCAGTGGATGCAGCAGGGCTTTGATGCACTTTCAAATGATGTATTTGAGCTAAGGGAGCTATGTCAAGGTGAATGATTCCCGTGGTTTAAACTTTAAATATGATTTCAACTTTATAGCTCAGAACGTAAACAAACACCCAAGACAAGTGATGATCCCTTTCTCCCCCGAGGGGAAAAAATGATAACTAACAGAATTCCATCAATTCAACATGCAAGGACTTCAAGGAGTCTCAGTTAGCTCTAGTCAAAGAATGAGGCTGACTGCTCCAATCCAGAATAGCCTACACCAACATAATTTAGGCTATATCAGAAAATAAAGTATGGCTTATCATGTATTTCAAGCACAATTGGAATGATACCATTATACCGAGAAGGCAAATGGATGGTGTGACTCCTCGAAGCAAGGACAGCTATGTCTAGCAAGGAGCCAATAGCTAGCAGCATGCCCACAACGAGGTAGGAAAATGGGACTCTTCCATATGTCCGCCGTGACAAATGTAGAATTAATTATCATTTTGACTTTGTTTGAAGCCATATCATGTAGCAGTCCAGCCGTTTTTACCGTGGCTACTAGCATCACGGATCTGTCTGTGGCACTTTTCAATCTCAGGAAAAGCGGACACTGTTTAAACCAGACTAGAAGTTTTGAATCTGGCTGTTGTATTCTTATCATTTAGCCTACAGCTTGATTGTGTAGGCGTCATTCGGTTCACTTTGCTGTTTAACATTTTCTTGATTGCATTTCCGTTGTCACTACATAGTAATAGCCTTTCTACCTAGTTGCTAGTTTGCCAGTGGGCTTGGTAAGCCAGCTACACATCTGTGTTTGAAGTTGGGTCGTTGCTAGGTTTGTTATCCTTCATCATTATGCATGAGTTGGTTGTGCTGCTGTGTTTGTTGCTAACTAGTGGAAACATTTCGGCGGCAGCAAGGCGTGTGTGAAAGAGAAACGTTGGCCGTGGTTGAACTTGTTGACAGTGCTGCGCAGTATGTGGAGTAGAAAGTTGGGTTCGCTGATTTTCGCAGGGTTCGCCAGATGTTACATTTCCAAACACGCTCAACACACAGGGTTCTAGATAGGATGAAATAGCGCAGATATCTAGTTGGAGGATTACTCCACCCTCTTCGAGTCGCGGTGTCCCCTCCTTCTCACAGTTTCAATAGTTTTGAAGATATTGAGGAGCACTGGCGAGCCGTGTGTGCATTTAATAATAAGGCATATTAATGCCCGAGTGCTCCGATTCCGAGAAGTGCAGTTTGAAACATTTTCCGTGCTCGCGCTATTGTACAGCTTCCACGTCCTAAAACCACCCATTAGGCCTATATGTCATGTCAACACCCACCTGGAGGGACTAGGCTACATCTAACCAGTCTAAACGAATCCCTATTTATTTCTATGGTCATAAATCTACAGAAACACCTGTCAAAATACCCATATTTAATTTACTCGCAGACGGCCATCCAAAACGGCCCCAATTTATTTTTATTTATTTTTGGGGGGGGGGGGGGGGGTCATTATTTGATCCGCAAAAAGTCAGACCCCCCCGAAACGCGGTGGATAATTCGCACACTGAGGCACTGTACTGTCTTACAAAGGCAAAGTGCTGTAACTACGCCAACATTGAAACAGAGAAAAAATACCCTCAATGTTTTTAGGGTTTGGAATTAGGTCGGATATTGTTGTTACTGCAAATTTGACATAGCAATATCTTTAAAACGGGACAAATTTGGACCATAGGGCTTTGTCAGAAGATAAAGGAGGTGTTATGAAGACTATTTTCAGTACAAACTCAATTTTGACAAACTATATAGTTAATGCACGTTGCCTTTGCGGGCAATACTGTATATACTGTAGTTCTGCATTCAACAGCCTCTTCTGTTTCATCAGCTCACAACTGAGCACGTCAGCCAACAAGTCTGACGAGTCAACAAGTCAACAAGTCAACGAGTCAACAAGTCCCTCCATCCCTTTTCTTTTTTCTTTCTTTCTTTCTTTCTTTCTTTCTTTCTTTCTTTCTTTCTTTCTTTCTTTCTTTCTTTCTTTCTTTCTTTCTCTCCACATATATCCACTATTTTTGTTGCTGTAGACAGGCAGGCCTGCCTGACAGAGTACCTCCTCCAGCCACAGTGGCTGTAGATTAGACAGGGCTGCTGTTGTTTTCTCTGTCAGACATGTCGGCGAGAAAGAGAAGGACATGGAGAGAGACAAGAAGAAAAAAAAAGATCCAAAAGTGAAACAATATTTTAGGTTTGTTTTCTTCGCTTTACTTTTCATTTTGTGTGCGTGTGTGTGTTGGTGTGTGGGTGCGTGTGTGTGTGGGTGGGTGGGTGGGGGGGGGTGAATACTTGCCAATAGCGTGGAAGATACCATGGCTTGATAAGTGCCAGGTTTGGCTCGCCTCCCTTCACAGGTGACCGTGCCACCTGGGGAGCAGGTAGACTAAGCTTCTGTTGAACGGTAATTGCTCAAAAACAACTCCCCCACTGGCTGGAAGCGAAATTTTCATCCTCAGCGAGGAGCTGACACCCCATGCCGAGACAAACAAGCTCCCCCAATCCCATCCGAGAGGATCTTTCTTCACGGACGTCGTCTCAGGATGGAAGTTACAGTTTACGCTGTGCCGGATGTGCACGCTGCTGTCTGCAACAGGGCTTATCTTTATTTATATTGGGCACCGGTAAGCTTGTTTATCAAGAGAGTTAAGGACTAAATGTGCTAAATGAGTTATAAACAGCTTCTGCTTTTGGTACTATTCATTTTGAGGATCATGTGGCTTCCATCAAAGTATGAATGGGCGTTAGGACTGGAGAATTGTGCAGACTCGATTCCTATATACCTTGTAGCAAAAAGAAAAAGGGGGGGGGGGGTGACTGTAAACAGCACTCCTCTGTACCATCATCTGGTATGTCTGAGGCAAGACTTATCTCACAAAATAGCATGCTATTTATACACCAAATGCATTTCATGTAAACAATGGAATCGTTTTTCCATGTAGATATAGCCTACAGAGTTCTGTAAAAAAAAAAAGAAGAAGAATGACGACATAACATGCAAATGTGGTTCAGAGTGACGTGTCATTTACTGTGTTATCTAATGTGTCCTGATAATACAGTATAACCCCCATGTTGCCCCAAGGGAAACTACCTAATTCAACAATAATTCCCTATACTTGGGAATTACAGTATCGGATGGACTGTATAGATAACATCTCAGCCTATCTAAAAGTTTTGTCAGCGCTCATTTTGTAGAAGTTCAATTTTGTAGAAGCTCAATTTTGTATTTTGTATTGTCTTTACAGAGGCTTGTTTTGCAATCTGAATTCAACCAAGGAAAGAACGGTGAAAGCCGGAGCAAACCAACCACACACACTGATAATGCAACAGCAAAATTCAGCAGTATTCCAAGGCTAAAACCACAGCCTCCTGGTTGCAAAATCCTTACTATAAAAACATGAACAGTGAAAATGTCATATATTATGAAGAGCTGGGCCATTTCTTTTCTTTTTTTGCAAGGAGCCCGGGGAAGAAATTGGCTGTGAAATGGAAATATGTCTGATGATACCTCGAGTCGGAGTCTTCCCCTATTGTGTCAGGATTCATTTGCCTGGTAAACATTCAGTGTCCATTCCCATAATGGTACGGTGAGCTGTGGTGTGTGTGTGTGTGTGTGTGTGTGTGTGTGTGTGTGTGTGTGTGTGTGTGTGTGTGTGTGTGTGTGTGTGTGTGTGTGTGTGTGTGTGTGTGTGTGTGTGTGTGAGAAGAGAGAGAGAGAGAGAGAGAGAGAGAGAGAGAGAGAGAGAGAGAGAGAGAGAGAGAGAGAGAGAGAGAGAGAGACGAGAGAGAGAGATGTTTGTGTATGTGAAAGAGTGAGAGAAATGTGTCTCTGTGTGTGTGTACATATATACGTATGTGTGCATATATGGTGGTGTGTGGCTGTGTGTCAACTCCACCAGCTCTAGCTTACTGAAGGATGAGGGCCGAGCCAGAAGTCAAGGCCTTGTCACATTATAAACAAAAAACACAGCATTTGCCCTCTGCACTGAAATGTCTTCATAAGAAAATAAAAAAACATAGTAGGGGTGGGGATTTCACTGATCCTTCTCCCAGTGAAATACCCATTTGCAAAGGTTGTGGATATGCAATTGCATTTACACCTCCTCCACATATGCACCTTTCTCCCCCGCCACTAAAACCTGCACAACATAAGGGTCACCTAAAGGTAAGGTAAAGACCAAAGCTGGTGCTCGCTCAACATAAAATATTTCTCCTATTGTGACTAGCTATGAGCAGGTGGTGGTGGAGGTCGAGATGAGAAAAATGGACGGAAAAAGGAAGTGAGATGTGAAATGAGGTCATCAGTCCACTTCAAGTACAAAACGAGTAGATGAACAGCCAGAGTCAGGAAAAAAAAAGAAAATAGAAAAACAAAAGCCCCCTGCCGTCTCTCTGCATCATCTGCAGGCCACCACCACCACCAAGCCATTTCGCTTAGGAAACACTTTGTCAGGGGGATAATTATAGGCCCCTATGTGGAAATTATACACTTGTCACTTTGATGACTGGAATTCATCGGTCGCATGTAAAGAATATGCAAATCCCGGCGAAAGAGGCTTGAAATCGTTTATACTCACTTATCTGTGAATTGAAAATTTCCCCCAAGAAGGCTCAAATGCTATTACCAGAATAGAGACATCCATTACTGTAACACACAGGGCCTTGGACAAGTCCATGTTCACGGCATGACATGGGCAGACTCTAATTCCAAACTGTGTTAATAATCAAACTATTTTGCATGATGGTGGTAGTGGTGGTGGTGGTGGTGGTGTGTGTGTGTGTGTGTGTGTGTGTGTGTGTCTGTGTGTGTCTGTGTGTGCGCGTGCGTGTGCATGCGCACGTGCGTGCGTGCGTGCTCGCATGCATGTGTGTCAACCTTCCTATGCATACAGTACATGTGTGTGTGTTCAATAAGATATGTAAATATTTGTCACATTGGGACTCTTTGAATTGTGACAACTGTGCTCCATAAATTAGTGATCAGCTCAGTGCTCAGATTCCCAATGTTTTCCCAGAGTGAGACACACGCTTCTTACACGCTGTAAGAGTGAAGCTCCACCCTGTAGCCTATTTTCCCCCACAGGCCTGTTACAACCAGGCAAACAAACTAGGAGATTGCACAGGGCCCCATATGAAAGGTTGGTAAGGAATGGCTGTATACTGTTTGGCTGTTTGGCAGCCGCTGTCCGTGGTGCTGACGGATGTTTCTGGTGCACGGGATACAAACAGCAAGGACAACTTTGTGAGTGTGGCAGCACTTCCTTAAAATTCAGTGATCGAAATCTATCGGAATCTTGAGAGGGGGGCCTCCCGAACATTTTTTTTATGGGGGTGAAGCGCCTTCAAGTCACTCTTCGCCTAGGGTTCTCAAATACCTAGAAACGGCCATGTTTCCGCAGTGCCATTTCTCTGTCCATCACGTACCGCATACCGGGCAGATATCCATCATCTCGGAACATGCTGGACACACAATCAGTCGTGGTAATTAATCTGCCGCGCAACACGACATTCTCCGTAGCAACACACTCGGCTTGTCAGCTCGGCTTCTCGGACGTCCACCTCTTAAAGTGATTGAATGCTTGACTGTAATCAAAAATGATCCCATTTATTACTTTAATGTCACTCCAGCCCTCGTGCGCTAGTCAACGCGAAGACAGGGTTAATGGTCACCCGCTTTTGACGTGTTAAAGGGAGGAGAAAATTATTGACGAGGGCCATACTGGCCTCATTCTAAGTGACTCTGAATTAAGAAGGGGCACGGCCCCTGAGGCCTTGGGAAAAGATTAGTCTCTTCTGTAAAATACTGCCCTTGATTTTTTGAACCCATTTGTCAGCATGAGAGACGTACGGTGTGTGTGTGTGTGTGTGTGTGTGTCTGTGCGCGTGCGTGCACGCATGTGCGTACGTGTGTGTGTGTGTGTGTGTGTGTGTGTGTGTGTGTCTGTGCGCGTGCGTGCACGCATGTGCGTATGTGTGTGTGTGTGTGTGTGTGTGCACGCGTGCGCGCGAGTGTGTGTGTATGTGTGAGAGGGAGAGAGAGACAGACACAGAGAGAGAGAGTATGTGTCGGTGTCAGTGGGTAGCAACACACCTTCCTGTTACAGTGTACAGACAGACACACACACACACACACACACACACATACACACACACACACACACACACACACACACACACACACACACACACACACACACACACACACACACACACACACACACACACACGCACACACACGCACACACACACACACACACACACACACACACACACACACACACACACAAAGCCGCACTGATACACTTTGCCCTCTCACAACCGGCAGCGAATGCTTGGTGGAGACCGAGGTTAATGTCGAATCCCAGGCACGCTTTAGCAGATGCATACATTCCAGCAAGTGACTCACAACAAATGATCAAAAATGGCAAGCGTGAAAGAGAGAGCGAGGGAGAGAGAGAAAGAAAAGAAAAGAAAAAACAGCTGAATGAAGACGCATACAAAGCTCTGCCCCAAAGGAATAGAACGAAATGATACAGAAACAAAAAGCCTCTTTTGAAAAAGCACTGGCTTTCATGAATTATTTTCAAACACGGCGGCTCTATACATTACATTCATGAAAGCATATATCACACAAATGCATGAAAGAAGCGGAACCATGTTATTCAAATTAAAAGCCTTGCCATAAAATATTGTCCTCGTGCATATAAAGGGATTTTTTCGCCTGCACCAAAAAGAAAATGGGAGGTCCTACTGCTTTTCTCAAAACTGTGGGCCAGTGCTCCATCCATTTCACTGGCCTTGGTCCGGGCTCAACAATATACGGCAAATGAAACTTGTAAATCTCTGAGTGAAGGCGATCTGGTTTTAATAAGGAGGCCCCTGCAGCACAATGCTCTCATTCTCTCCCAAGTTCCAGTTCATGAATTATAGATGTCCTTTATCATAGATAGGAGTCTCTCTCTCTCTCTGTGTGTGTGTGTGTGTGTGTGTGTGTGTGTGTGTGTGTGTGTGTGTGTGTGTGTGTGTGTGTGTGTGTGTGTGTGTGTGTGTGTGTGTGTGTGTGTGTGTGTGTGTGTGTGTGTGTGTGTGTGTGTACTGTACCTATTCTACCTTTACGAGGCCACTGCTTTTGGAGCACTCCAACAAGGTGGGGCCCTCGCTCTATGTGGGGCCCAAAATCCCGATCCCAAATCCCGAATCAAAAATGTTGCCCCCTTTTGCTGGGGTAGTTTTGTTGTTACTGGTAAAAGTAAAAGTTTACAGACAT
Source organism: Engraulis encrasicolus (assembly GCF_034702125.1). Taxonomy (NCBI): domain Eukaryota; kingdom Metazoa; phylum Chordata; class Actinopteri; order Clupeiformes; family Engraulidae; genus Engraulis; species Engraulis encrasicolus. The sequence continues at coordinate 27,741,117 of NC_085858.1, read as the reverse complement.
TTCCTCACTGACAGGTTAAGGTGAGGGGATGTTTTGGTTTGGGGACAGTTTAGCATTATTTAATAATAGGAATGGAAGTAAATGGGAGGGCCCCACAAAGACATTAAGTCGCCCTGTGTGTGTGTGTGTGTGTGTGTATGTGTATGTGCGTGTGCGTGTGCGTGTGCGTGTGTGTGTGTGTGTGTGTGTGTGTGTGTGTGTGTGTGTGTGTGTGTGTGTGTGTGTGTGTGTGTGTGTGTGTGTGTGTGTGTGTGTGTGTGTGTGTGTATGTGAAGCACCTGTATAGTGGTGGAGGCTGGCTTCAGACCTTTGTCTTCTACTTGTGGTGTAGGCTACTGCCAAGACAGCAAGGACAAAACTTCCACTGCTTTTACTCTCTCTTTAATCCACTCCGTTATCATTCATTCTACAGGTTTGACCAAATAAAAGTTAAAGGGGCATTCCACCGGTGGAGACATGAATATGTATCGAAAGTGGGTCATATATAGTAAAATAGTAGCATAAATTTCTAATTTGGTGCCTTCTTGGCCGAGAAAAGGCAGAAAATGACTTTTTTGTGCTTGTGGATTTGTGACAACAATCCCCATAATGCATTGCAATGCTCAAGTTCCACAGG